>NC_089312.1:19595816-19895816 GCF_036669915.1 Pocillopora verrucosa | reverse complement strand
TCGCAAAGCACTATGGATACCCTCTTCTCTACCAGGTGGTTAAGGATTTACCCTTTACACCCTAACATCATAATGCATATTCTCCCTACTGTTCTCCATACATTTCTTAAGGTGCTGATAAGGAGAATTTGTTTTATAACCAAGAGCTTCTTTAGTTGGTGATCATTTCCTTTATTCTCATGACCTTAATGCATGATTCAGAAGTGATATTGTAGGGAGAAATTAGATGCTTGTCACTCTTAGGGG
The DNA here is from genome assembly GCF_036669915.1 of Pocillopora verrucosa. Classification (NCBI taxonomy): domain Eukaryota; kingdom Metazoa; phylum Cnidaria; class Anthozoa; order Scleractinia; family Pocilloporidae; genus Pocillopora; species Pocillopora verrucosa. Next base: position 19,895,570 of record NC_089312.1, on the reverse strand, counting down.
TTAAGGATTAACATGCTGTTCCCTCTTTCAACCCATCTTTTCACATTAGCTGCGTTTTACTGTCTCTCATCAGCACTTACCGATCGTTGTTTCTTCTTCTTTGATTTCTGAAACAAAAGAACGAAATATCCCGTCACAATGGACACTGTTTTAAAGCTTTGAGTAACAAAAGAATTATCAAAGCTGATAACAGCAAGCATTGAAACAAAACTTTGTCACTTAGAAAGCTTGCACTGATATACTTTTTATGTTTGTAAATGACCCTTCAGTGCTTCCTCAATGCGTGTAAGACACAAAAGAATACAATTTACGATGCAAAGAGCCCAAATGACCCTTGACGCCAAATTGGCCTTGTGTCTCGAAGCTCGATTTGGCCGTGAGGGACTAATTAAGATGATTCCTCAGTATTGGACGGCGCATCCTCTATTGGGCATAAAAATCACGTAATAAGGTGAATAGGCGCGCGCACATTCCGAGAACACGGCATTGTTTTACAATCCATGCACCAGTTGAAGAGGAACGAGTGTCTTCAGCTCTTGAACGAGCACGGTGACCTATATTTTTTTGCATAATTTTGGTGTACAATTTATCCCCTTTAAATTGGGGAAATTAAAAAAAATTCTTCGACACTTTCTACCTATCAAGTTTTTTTTAAGTGTTACTTTAAAGACCCTTGCTTCCAGCTACAGCAAAATGTAATGTGAACCGATGATTTACGCGCATGATTTGTGCCAGTACACGCATATATGGGGTAAGTTTGGCCCATTATATCTGCTAAACAAGCACGGTGACCTATCTTTTTTACTGCAATTTTCGAAACAGACATTGGTAATGAACATTTAACGAAAGTTTACAGAAAATTGTCCAATAACTTTTTATTCTGAGGAGTCACCACAAGGCAAGACAGGTCTGGTCATTACAATCTGGGCCCCTTGAAACTCTGATTTGGCTTTAATAAATTTTACAATATTGTAACTAAAAGAGATGATAAGAAGGATTAATGGCAAGTAAGTAAAAGAAAAACGATTACGCTAACCTGTGTTCAAGTCTCTGTTTAGGTTCTCTTAGGACAAGAGATACAAGAAAACAAGGACCTCCCGGAAAAAAAGCATGAAGGACAAGTGTGTTGTGACGCAAGTCAAAAGAGTGTCAACTTCAATGAAGATAGATGTCTATAAAGTAGCTCAAATCTCACCTTCTTATGCTTTTTCTTTTTTGACGAACTTGGTTCTTTTTCTTGTTCTGAAATCAACGAAGTTAACAATACTTAGAATTATGACTGACAAAGCAGGAAGTAATTTGCTGTGACTACGTGACTACATATTCCGAAACTGAACCATGTTTTTGAGAATTGAACTAACCTGATTCGGAAGCAGAGGATTCTGGTGACTTAGAGCGTGACCGCTTGTGACGTTTCTTTTTGTGTGACGATGTTTTTTCTTTGGGAAATTCTTCTTCAGATTGAGATGACTCCTATAAATGTAAAAAGACTAAATCAAAATAAGAAAAGCCTCAATTCATTCATGGTCTCATCTGGTGCTTCTAATTACTTGTGACCTAACTACAGGTATTTTTAATTTTGGATCTTAACTTCATAAACGCTAGGACTAGGTTGTTTGTGGAAACCATTAATAAAGCAGTCACTTAATTGGTCAGTAATACAACCCGTCAAGTCCGTCAATCAATCAATCAACCAAGCAATCAATCAATCAATCAATAAATCACTTAGCAATAACTTACCCCACTGGGCGATCGAGATCTTGACCTTTTCCTATGTTTCTTGGCTTTCTTTGTTTTTTTGTGTGATTTTGAATGATTATGGGTACATGCCTAACCAAGTCACAAGTAAGAAGTTAATCAAAGCCTGATCTCAATAATATGGAAAAATCACTAAGCGAGGAAAAGACGCTACGATCAATACATGAATTTACAAGAGCAATAAGTAGGCCAAAAATTGCTACGAACAAGGACGTCACTTGAAACAGCATGAGACAATTGAGAAATATTTGGGGCTTTTTACACTTCGCAGTTTTCCAAGTCTGTATGTGTACTTCCTTACCACAAAGGTACTTTCGGTTATAGGTAAAATCGTATTCAAACAAACAAAATCAAAAGTACCCCATGTACATCTCAGGATGTATTACCTATGCTAGGTGTTGTTGTTTGATTGAAAAGTCCTGAGGCAATAAGTAACGAAAAATATGTCTCTCTAATAGCAGTAGTGTGTTACAAAACAAAGTGACAACGCAAGCAAAGCGTATTAAGCAACCGCACAGTAGCACCGAAACAGTAATGTGTAGACCACTAATGACCAGCCCAAGAAGCGAAGCGCTAAGAAGAAGCGTAAAGATAACATGAAGCATGCAGCGCAGAGAGTGCGCCAAGTGTGAAGACGGCGTGAAGTGCGGTCAGGGCGCGAGGTGAAGAGCGTGCGCAAAGGGCTTAGTCTCCTTTGCAAGCCGTCCAGACAGAATAAGATATAGTTATAGCACAATCTCAGCCAAAGAAATTTGTGATTAGCGGGTTCATTGGGACTGTGTGTGTTTGCTTGTACTTATGCTTACGTTATATGTATAAATCAGGCTTATGCGATGAATAGCGCGCTAACTGTGTATCAATTGGATATTTCTCCCACCATTCCAGATAGATAAATCAGATGAATAACTTAAGCCAACCTGTCGTGATATAACTACCTCAAGTGAACCAACGTGTTCATTAAAAAGCCTTATTCGTTCAGATTCCACTGTGACTGCTGCAAATGCAGGATCTTCCTCGAGTCTTTCCCTCACCTTTAAAAAAGACATTTCCGTTATTCTTGACACTATTACAAATTTTACATGCTGGTCGAGTAAACTAGTATTTTTTAAAAAACAGCTCCCTTTGCTCAGCACACATAGATGTCCTCACATTTTATCCACACATGTTTACGAAGCTTAAGCCCTTCACAGTTAAAGCTTAATCTGTAAAGCAACTTGATTAATCCTTTATACCCTAACATCAGTAAGCATATTCTCCTTACTGCTCTCTATACATTTACTAGGGTGCTGACAAGGAGAATTTGTTTAACAATCAAGAGCTTCTTTAGTTGGTGATCATTTTCTTTATTCTCATGACCTTAATATGTGATTGAGGGGCAATGTTGGAAGGAGAAGTTATAATTATGCTTGTCACTCTTAGGGTTTAAAGGGTTAACACCCTGATCCTCCTTGCTTTCATTTTATGACCTGTTATTACAGGGTGTTTTAATGGTTTGTGCCCTTTTTCTTAAAACCTACATCTCACTTTCACATTCTGCAATCAGTATTTTGAAGTGTCTAAAATTGGACACTACTGTATGTTTAAATTTGGACAACAGTGACTAAAATTGGACAGTAGTGTCTAAAATGAGACACTGGTGTTGAAAATAAAAAATTGGACACTTGTGTGTAAAATTGGATACTAGTGCTCAAAGTAAGAGATCAGACACAAATGTCTAAAATAAAAATCAGATGTGTCTAAAACTAAAACTCTAAAATTGGACACAAGTGTCTAAAATCAAAAGACACTAGCGTCTAAAATAAAAAAATGGGATGCTAGTGTCTAAACTAAAAAAATCAGATAATAGGACCAAGTGGAGTCCAATCCAGTTTATAATCATACAAGTGATTTACAGAATTGACTGGCTGCACAATAAGAGTACAAAATGATAGTTACATGTACAATTACAGACAGAATGGGCTGACACAAAGTCCCGTTACTAATTAATCATAACTATAACAATTTCAAAAAACAAAAAAATAACTGAGGAAATAAGTGAAAATTGGCAATGAGAAAAATATCTCCCTTAGGAACATTGTCTGAAGTAAAAAATTCCTCCATTTTTGAAATTACCCAGATTTTTAGGGAAGAGGTTGTTGCCATTGTAATTGTAATCAGTTCTGTGTTTGGGTGGATTTAGCTGAGTGGACTTAGTATGATTGGCTGCTTTTACAGGGTGATTACAAGTGTCTGATTACAGCCACCTGACATAAAGACAAATAATGGCTACTGAAATTGCCTATGGATAACATGGGTTATTGACTTGCTAGGTTTCAAAAACAAACAGTTTAGAAGGCAGTTTTTTTCTCCATGTTCAAAAAAGGGCATGGAATTTTGAAACACCCTGTAGGTAATCAAGCAATTGCTCCTAAACAAAAGATAATTTTTACCTCGTCCCAAGTAGAGTTCGCCTCAATCACTGGAGTACATGACTTGAGGAGCTGCTTGAAGGAACTTTCTCGTCTTCTTTGCTAAGGGTAAAAAAAAAGGTAACCCTAAGTAACCTTTCACCTGTTCCAGGCCTACAGTCAGTGTTGGTGAGTGAGTGGGCAACAACAAACAGAGGGTAAGTTTCTAAAAAAACTGTGGTGTTGCATCTGTGGGAGAGTACAACAGGTAATTTAGTGTTAGCAACTAAGTCATCAGAGTGAAGGGCTAACACTCAAAATGTCAGCTTTAAACTCTTTACAGTGGTCAATTTAAATTTTCAACTCAATTGTTAAAACCAAATTAGAGCTTGTGGATGTCAGGGAAATAGCTGCCTTCCCTAATTTTTACATATTAATTTTCTCTATAACATGTCTAGGTCATTTTTCACCAAATTAGTTAAAATAGAGAATTTAGTAGTACAAGCCTTCAAAAAACTTTACCTCTCTTTCTTCCTTTTTCATTCGTTCTTTCTCTCTTGCTTCAGCTTTTTCAATCAGCTGCCACAGAATAATATATAATATTAAAAACAAAATGTAGGTTTGCTCAGGAACCAATTGGCCCATACAACAAGAGCTCATATTGACTGGGGCCCATATGCAAACTTTTCAGAGTCCTTCTCACTGAACACATTGAACATTTGACCACAACATTGCTGATATAATGATCTCCTTTTTTACACTTTTACCACAAAGGATGTCTCAACATTTTGTTACAGGTGTTGTGGGTAACCAGAGATCCTAGTCAAGATTTATGCAGCAGTAAAAATAAAAAGCTTTGAACTTACATGATTGAATGACATTTTGATGTTTCCAGGATCCAGTGTATCACTCCTGAGATCTCGTTTGACAAGGTCATTAAACTCGCTAAAACCAGTGTTAATATCAACTGTAAAGTCAAGATCCTGAAATTCAATTTTCTTTAATTAGAAATGTAATTCTGAGAAAAGAAGTATCTGTTTTTTGTCTACCTTCATGAACATGTACTTGGAACCCAACTAAAAATATTCTTAGTAATCTAAATTCTTTGTTTCTGAGAGCAAAAAACAAACAAAAAAAAAAAGAAAAAAACCCAGCAACAAAAAACTCTTTTAAGGTATGGGACATTTGATAAGTTAATAATTAAATCTTAAGTTTGTTTGCTTTGCCACTTGGGTAGGCAAAAAATGGCTCTCTGTTACAAATGCTTCAATAGAGAGACCCAACAAACCCCATCCTGAAGTACTATACACATGTTAACAAGCTACACAATCGCTTTCCATTGGTCAAGCAAAGACAAAGCCTTTCACAGCTCAAGCTTTTAACCTCCACCCTATTCAACCAACATAAAGTAAAGACAGGACAAATGTTCACTTTTTATCTCTTAAAAGAGAGACTAGTGTCTAACTTCTACTTACAGTATCACTGCTGAATCAGATATGCAAGTCACAAGAATTAAGAAAGTTATCATCAACTTCAGGTCTTAATTGTAAAATTAATTCTCCTTATCAGTGCCATAAGAAATATTTAGAGAATAGTAAGGAGAGTATGCATATTGATGTTAGGGTGTAAAGTAGTTTACCAAGGACTTCAGACAACTCTAATCACACTCACCATTGGCATATTGTTGATCTCACCTTCAAAATTTCTTTTATAATTTTCTTTTCTTCACTGAATCTGGCTTTCAAGTCTTCCACATAAAACTTGAAAAGGTCTAAAGGAGTTGACCCTATTAGAAAGGACTTGATGATTAGTGGTATGAATAAATTCAGATGCAACAAAATCATTTAAGTTTATCGGTTGAGTAAAAACTTAATTTCTAGAATGTTTCTCTCTTATTTTTTTTTTATTATTTGTTTGTGGAAGTTTTAAAACATTTTTAATGACCATTCTTTCATCCCTCATTCTGTTTCCTGCAATGTAAACTGAAATAGCAATCAGTGGTCTCACCAGGTTGACCTAACATGTTTGTAAAGCGAACATCTGCACTGATCGTTGGATACAAGTCAATCCATAACGACATGGAGTGAAGTTTGCCTCTCTTGTGCAACTCATCTAACAAAACCTAACATGAAAGATGAAAAGTACAGTCAGTTTGTTGCTTCCAATAAATGATAGGATTTAAGGAGAGAGTACATGTACAAGTAGATAGAGACAACTAGCTTGCAGCAGACAGAGTGAGCATAAAAAGGGATGGCATATCCTGTTACAGCATTTCCTGGTTGCTGTTACATGCAGCAACTAGAAGTGTGGAATTTGTACCCTTTCTTAGTGGGAAAGTTACCCTCAGATCATCCTTGAAGTTCATAAGTACCATTTATACTCCCCAATGGAGAAAGCCAGTGTGTCAGCAAAGTGTCTTGCAAAAGACTGTAACACAAGAACAAGGCTTGGAATCAAACCCAGATCCCTAATCCAGAGTCCAGTAGCCCAAACCCAGACCTATTGACCTAGGCTCTAGCTCACCATAACGTTAGCTAGCCCATCTCCAATATAATGAGAACAGGAACACACAGTTAACATAAAACTGCCCATAAAGGGTGAGCCTAACTGGCACATTACTGTGAAAGGAAGAACTCTCTGTAGACAAAATAATTTATTTCTTGTCAATGGCAATTTAAGTTAGCTTTTATATTAAAAGGATAGTAGGGGTTACTTTTGACATTTTGAGTTCTTTTTGCATTGTTTGAAATAAAGATTTTATATGTATATATGGCATTATAAGCAAACCCCCCAAGAGAAACTGCATTGTATACCATGACTATTATTTTCACAAGCAGCAATACAACTTGTTTAAAGAACTGTGGTTGTTTCAAAATCAAGAACAGCTTCATTAAGTATGTTTACTTGGGTTAAATGTGACAGAGTAAACTATCTCTCATATTAAATCTTCCTCAGTCAATTCAAACAGCTCAATACCAGAACATGAGACAGAAAACAGCTTTTCTGATATTGTAGATGCAGCTATTCACACAATCTTCTTAAATTCAAAACAATGTGTGGAATTTGATCCACACAAATTAACTCACCAGAAATCCTTCCCTATTTTTTCTTTGCTGTCGTTTCACTCTGTTCTTCTCTCTTTGCTTCTCCTCTTCTTCCTCCTGTTCCAGAGCCCTGATGTGCTCCTCAAATGATATCAACATGTCTTCTTTTTCACAGTCTGAACATCAAATGATATTAAAACCATTAGGTATTACATTACCATGCCTCTCGTATTAAAGATGGCACAACTCAATCAGAAAAATCAAGTTTTGCTACCTTGAATTTCATCATCATCTTTATAAGTTGGGTGTTCTTTAAGCATCTGCAAGGCCTGTTCAGAGAAATTCATTCAAATCAGGACTAAAAAAATTGAACTGCCATTGTCTTAGCTACATTCTATCCTCTACACTCCAACTTAACAATTGTACATATTCTAGAGGTAGAGCATACAATGAAATTCTAATTGAAACTATTAAAGAAAATATAAGCTATTACATTGTCCTACCCTACCTTGTAATAAGGTATACAGCAGAACTCTACCAGTCCTTATCTTTTGACTATCAAATTGAGGGAATGAACTACCATAATTTCTGGCTGTTTACCCACACGGCCGATTAACTGTACCAGCTGATTATTGCATACAGCGGAAAAAAAAGTCAACAGATTACCCACACTGGTGGATAACCCACACGTTATATTACTCAACTTTTTGGTGGTGAAAATGTGACATCAAGGTGATACATTTCAGTCTCATAAAAGTTGTCTGATCTAACTTTTGAAAACTTGAAAGCTTCTTTGTCAAGTTTGAAGGTCAAAGAAATTCAGACACATGGACAATTCTGTGTCAATGTTAGCATGTACTTTATTGATAAAATTATACGGTAAAAATACTAGCGGCCCATAACCAAATCTCAACATTTCATACTTGACAGAATGCAAATTTGTGGCCACATTTTGTGCAAGGGATAGTTCAGTGCCATGTTGCTTTGTTGAAAGAAAGCTGGGTAAGTGTTAAAACTTGAATTATAAGGTACTGTTGGCAATTTCTGAAAAAAATAGATGTCTCTGGTTCTATTGGCCTAACAAGTCCCTTAAAATGGGAAAATGATCTTTAGCTCAAGCTAGTGTTAAATGGAAATTTGTTACTGATGCGCCGGATATCTTTGGATTATTTTTGTCACCATCAAGGTTTTGTTTTCACACATGCCAATAGCAATTTGTTCGTCACGCAACTAATTATGCGTGAAATAAACTCGAGTCAGCATCATGTTTTCATGCTGCTTTGTGGCACTCTTAATATAATAAAATTTATTTGAGAGGTGGAAATGCATGTAGGTGAGAATTTTTTTCAATTCAACTACAAGTAGATTTTAAAATTGTCACATAACCCACACCTTCCTATTACCCACAGTGGCACGCATTTAATGCAAAATCAACAGATTACCCACAGGTAAACGGCCAGAAATCATGGTACTTCTTCTGCCCTTTTTGAGTACGAAAAAACACAGTGAATTATCTTTAAGATAAAACTAGTAGGCACAATGCAGAGGCTCTACTGAGGGGCTGAATAAAAGCATTCATGAAACAGTATTGAGAAAAACAGTGATAAACATCTTCATGTTTCAATTAACAAAAAAACCTGAATACTGATAATTACAAAATTAATTTTTAGTACGATTACTCCAGTGATCATAGAGATGCACATACTCTGATTGGAAGAAGATTGCATCATATCACAATATTATCACCTCATACATGGTGATTATAGCAGGTGTGCTAAATTTCAGAATGGCTGCCTCATATTTTGTCAGTATTACAGAGGAAGCGATGAAGGAAATAAAGAAAATACAATTCCAAAGAGCCAAAAATGCTATTAAGTTTGTAGTAACACTTCAAAAGAAAGACATGAAGTTTCTGCTGGTTGAATTAAATTAATTTAACAAATTCTAGTGGAAACTGGCTCTTTATCTTGATATGAATAATCAAAACAATTGAAACAGAATGGTTTCAACATCAAGATGAATATTTAAACAGAATTAGAAAGCACCTATGCATTAAATACTAAAACTATTCTTTGTCTCAGGCTCACTGAATATTGTTGATTATTAAGGGAATTATTCAACAATATTCATCAAGCCCAAGTATATACTTATTAAATAATTATAACAAAAAATTGATAATGATAATAAAATACTAGCTGGACAACATAAAGCTCACCTCAGTCCAAGTGGTCCTGTAAGTAATACCAGGCATGGAATTGTACACTGTTAACATCAGCTTTCTGTTGTGTGCTCGTTGTTCCTTCTCCTCTTCCTTTTCCTTCTTTGTCAGGAAGAAAACTACATCCTCAAACACATCTTTCCTGTCTCTTTCATGTACAGCCTCCCACATTGGTTCACCATCAAACAATTCCCCTGCCCTGCGCCATCGCACTGAAGAGTGCATCTTAGGATGCTTTTCCAAGAAGCTACGCAAGTCTTCACGAGCCTGTTTTGCTTTTTGTCTTTGTTCCTCCTATGAGAAACACAAGCAAAAGATTTAATCAATTTTTCATTTATTTAGTATATTGTCATAACAAAGTGTTTAATAAACTGATATGCTACATGTATCTATGAAGTGTAATGCTTTGCCAATTTCTAGTGCAAGCTGTCTAGGGTAATCTTAAGGTACCTCCACACAGCGGCGGGTTGCATTTTAGGGCAATAACCATACTCCCTAACTACTTCTCTCCAACTCAATACATACAACATGGCTACTGTAAAATGGATAAGGCTGACCTTGAGAAGATGCTCGTCAATTAAATCCCCCAATACATAAGGCTCAACCTTTAGGCCTTCTGCAATGGGTACCTTGTGATTTGAACTAGCCCTAATATCCTCACTGACAGGTGACTGAGGTCATGTACTCTGCTTACTAAAAAAGCTATTGATTTCTCTACCCTTCTCCAAATAAATTCCACTTTGGCAAGTATTTAACAAGCAAGTTTGGTGTGAGGGCTACTTTAGCAGTACATTCTTGGCAGGTTGCTAGGTGTATGTACATCAGTTCTTATTCCTCATGCATGATTGCTACCAGCTCTAAACACCACCCTTTTAGGAACTGACCTCCAAGCTCATCTAATGTTGATTAGCTTAGAAATGACATGGATACTAGCAAACACTAAAATCAAGCCACAAGTATCAAAATGCTTAGCTTGTGTTACTGGTGATAGACATACGTGTGCATCTGAACCACAAATAAAAATCATGTTTATATGTAGCAATAAGACTTATTAATATCAAATCACTAGCAGTGACTGTGGCAAATATGAAGTGAATCCTGTTTTTTCATTGGCTATCTGAGCAGGCAAGACAAGCCTATCCTGCCCGCTGAAGTTTACCAGCTTTGATTCCACCCAAGAAAGGCTTGGAGATGATTTACAGAATTTTTGGATGTTGAGAAGGAGTCACAAATAGTGGTCAAAGAAAGTCAAAACAAAGAACAAATAAGCATTTTTTTGTGGGTTTATTGTACTACAAACACTCCAAATAATCAAGTCATTCTTGATTTTCTATAGAGCGCAATATTTATGCTATAAAATAAATCCTCTATTGACCAAAAGTTTTTGGTCAAGATGGCTGGATATGGCTGGCTGCCTTGTTCTTTTTTCTGTTTTTATGGACCTCAACTTTGTCTTGGTCCATAAAAACACAAAAAAAGAACTCTGCCAATATCCCACCATGTTGACTTCACCCTTGGTCAATAATGCATATACATCCTGTATATCATTGAAATACAAACGTAGTATGGAAACTGTTAAGAATAAGATACCTTTTCCTCATTGGCCCTTTTTGTTTTATACTCATTGAATGCTTGTTTTTTCTCATTCATTTTCTTCAGGGCTCCATATCTGGGATCATTAACAATCATTCTCATGGCATTATCCCAAGTGGAATTAGATGGAACCTCCTGTCCATAGGAGTAAAGTCAAAAACACCACATTACCAAGTATCAAAGTTTAAATATATTGCACAGAAGATACATTTTTGGTGTGTAGTATTACTGGGTATTTTAACAAGTTAAAGAGGCTATAAGGTGAGTCAAAAAATTAACAACAAGTAAAAATGCTAAGCAATACTACACACTAGAACATCTAAAAAGTTATTTATTTATCCAACTAATTTAAAATGTTGTCCATTTTTTCCTCCCTTGAAACAACTCATGAAAGAGTAATTAACCTGTCAGACAGGTTTTTTCATTGCACAGAATAACCAACTGTCCAATATCCAGGATATTTTTAATTTGTTTGCACATTATTTGTACTCTACTGTACATAGCGCAGTCCAATAGAAAAATTTATCACCATGGGACACTGCCATAGACAGTGTCCTGAATGAACTGAAATTTGAGAAATGCTCTTTAATAGCCTAACCATCCCATTAAAAGGACTAAATTTATATTAAATCATGGTTGTATTAACAAAGATCAGCACTTCACATAAAATAGAGCATAATGTTGCCAACATGTGCATGTTTAACTTTGCTGCTTGGAAATTATAGAATGGATAACAAATATAGCCTGCTAAATTACAGTACAAAATGTACATTACATTGTTTTATGCAAGAGGACAAAGACCCTACCTCATCGAATTGCAAAATTACCATTTTGGCTTCAAAATTAAACCCCCATTTCTTTAAGGTTTAAACAGGCTCAAAGATTATTGGCACATGTAAATGAACTACCACATGTACATAAATTTTATTGTTTACTTTCAAGAAAACATATCAACTTGCCTTTTCTCTCAGGAGTTCTTTGAAAGCTTGTTTAGCTTCTTCCTTTGTTTCATAAACATACTCTTTCTTCTCCACAGTGGCAACAGCTGGAGTTTCACTTACATTCACTGCACTGTTATGTCAAAGTAAAACAAAATGGATTATCACAAATGTCTAATTTTATCAACTCTTAAATAATTTGCTGTTTGTTTTTAAACTGATAGTGTTGTGAGGTCCAGAAAGGAAGAATGGTTAAATCATCACACAGATACAACATCATTCAATACACTTACTCAGCCAGTCAACAAAGTTGACTGATAATACAAATATGGACACATTTTATAGCTCCTTGTTGACTATAAGTAAAAACCATTTGACGACAAAAATAAAAATCACTCACAGAGGAAACACTTCTTTAACTGACCTTGCCATGGGGTAATCTTGGGCAGTTCCCTCATCAGCTTTTTTACCATCTTTTTCATCACTTTCCTTGTTCTCATCTTCATCTTCTTCTTCTGAAACTTCCTCTTCCCTAGATTGTTTAAAAAAGTAATCACAATTTAACTATTATCTCTGTAGCATCCTATGCCCAGCTTATATTTGAAAACTGTTTGACCTCTAAGGTGGTTTGTAAATAGTTTTTTCATAATGAACAATAAAAGAATGCATAACAATTGACATGCACGTTTGCCAGTCATTGCCAATTCCTACATTGTAACTTTGTCATTCATGCATGTTCAAATCATTTATGTAGACATGAAAGTTGGTATTGAAGATTTCAAAACTAAATATAAACCTGCAATCACTGAATAGGATTTTCAGACAAACTCAGAAAAAATGCTTGAAATACATGTACTTTTAAGGTTTTCACTCTTTGTAAAAAAGATAAACATCTCTTTACTCTGTTTCCCAAAGCTGACAAAAATGGAAATACTGCAAGTGTGTCAACATGCCTTACATGAACAAGTACATATTCATTAAGTAAAATAACTAAACAACCAAGTAAAGGAAGCAAACTTTGCATCATTGAGAAATTCATACAAAATACTTACTCTTCTTGTTCTTGTTCTTGTTTTATTATTTCTGCCACAAGATTAAAAATAGCATTGGTAATTATGTACAAGAACCACATTACACCATGCTCTGTAACAAGAATGCACATAACCTCCTCCAACACAAAGCATTTGAAATTCCCATGAAAGTTAACCACTAATATATTTGTGTTAAAATATCAATAAGTGCATTCCTTGTAGCCAAACTTACCCTTAAGTTCAGCCAGTTCCTTTGGGATTGTCCAAGTTGATTCTTTGGTTTCATTATTGTGATAATAAATTCTACCAGTGTCTGACTTGTGCTCTTTCCAAGGACAGGAGTCAAGTTGAACCTGAAACATGTCAAAGGATCAACTGTCAACAATCAACCAAAACTGAATCTATAAATTTACAGACTAAGGGACTGCAGTGTAGCAATTGATACCTGAGTGAAAAATAAGCACTTCACTTCATTCACATTCATTTTCAACAAACATGTACAAGTATTTTCTTTTGGTCTTAAAAGACATTCATATATACATGTGCATGTATGCTGTACTTCAGGTTTTTGTTTATTCAAAAATTGGTCAAACTAGATGTTATCAAGTTTTAGTTTTAATTTGTCTCAGATCCATCACCAAACTAAGAAAAAAATATATAAGATTGAAAAAAATTGTAAACATAACAGGTGCCTGGAGGGGTGCTGTGGAATGGTTTCCAAAGATGACCTCCTTGCCACCTAGAGAATAACTTCCCTCCTCAAGCCTCCCATCATGCATGTAGCTCCTATACATCCATACCACTGCCTAGCAGTTTTACACTACAACTGTTCATGTACATGCTCCAAATTAACACCCTACATGTACCTCTCCTGGAGTCTTGAGTTCTGCTGGCTTTTGCCATGTGGACACTTTGGTGTCTGTATTGTAGAAGTATGTTCTCCCATCAGGAGCCTTGTGTTCTGTCCATGGGGTCTTTTTCTGAAAATTGTAAGATTACAAGAGGTTACTTCACTTCACAAAGCAAACACACTGAAATGTAATCACATACACAACACTCAGAACTACGCACAAGTCATAGCAAATATCAAGAGAACTTACAATTTCAAATTTACAGTATTGAAAGAACAGCCCTAAAATAACAATTTACTGTTTTATTATGAGATACTAGGAAGTTAGCTGCAGATATTCCACAAAAGTGGCTTTTCTTGCCTACAGTTTCCCAGACAAATTGGAATTTAGAATATTCATTATGTGGAGGCTGGAAACCCAGAGGACTTGTAGATCAACTCTTAGAGCAAGGACAAGAACCAAAAACAAACTCAATCCACAAATGACACCAGGTCCAGGAGTCAAGCCCAGGCCACAGTAGGAAGGAAGTCCCCTCATCAACACACCACTCCTGCAGCTTACATGTAGTAGCACTAAACTTTCATTGCTTGTGTTATGTAAAAGGTGCTTAAAATAAAACACCTGTACTACCAGAGGCTAAAACATATTGCTAGGTTTAAAGGAGGCTTGAGATAGTTTCTTCATCTTTAGCACTCATTATCTAGTTTAATAGCATTAACATAACAACTGCCAACATCAAATTGTTCAAGCCACCACACATCAACATATATCTCACCCCAGGTGGGACCACAAGGTGCATCTCCATCCACATAAAAGTTTAATAAGATCAGAATAAAACTGACAACTGAACTGCCGAAGAAGACACTTCTAACATGAAATATGCATTTATTTGAAAAAGAAGTGCTCAAAAAAATGAGACCTCTCTTAGCAAAACGTACACCAGTCACTTTCTGTTTTCACACAGCTTTCCATTTACAACCTGTTTGTCAGCTGTTTGGAAAAATTTGCATCCGTTTGAATGGCTTTGGTCATCCATTCAATAGAAGCATCCATCGAATGGCTTGGTCATCCGTTCATCAAAAACATCAGCCCGTTCAAATGGATTGGTCATCCATGCCTTGAAAAACATCAGCCCATTTGAACAACTTGGACTATTTTCTGTCAAACAACTTGTATCATCCATTTGGAAGGTTCAAAGGTTCATTCATTGAAGATAACTCCATTCAAGCAGCATCAGTCATCTGTTCTAATATTTAGAAGATTTGTCCAACTTCATTAGCTCAAATTTCGACCATAAACACTGTGTGTACACAGGCAATCACATATTTTTTTCCTGATCTTTCTCAGACAACCCCACACAATAAACACTTTAGCTTTCTGTATACCCAGCATTCTCCCTATACAGTATTCGGCTTATTACAGCTTGAGTCAAGTGTAAAAGGAAAACACTTTTTCACCGTTGATGCGATAATATTCATTATTAGACAAAGAATCTATGCCAAAGACACAAGTATGTTAACAATGCATTTCAAAAGAAGCCAGTCAAACACCTAGATTTTCACTGTTTGTGTGTTAATATTACAAAATCTTTTTTTCCATCAACTCTTTTGTTAGTCAATAGGACCGCTTAGAAACAATGGATTGGATAGTGTTGCGTTACCTGTCACACATGTCTACTTTATGCAAATATCACAAGATTGTACTATATTAAAACCAGAAATGGAATCGTGCACAGATGTTTACAGCATCGAATTCACTGTCAGAAGAAAAGATAAGGGAACAATTTGGCAACATGCAAAGCTGCTAGAAAAAAGTTGTAGTCGTGCTTTTGTGCAATAAAGTGGCAATAAACACTTGACACAACAAAGATAAATAATGACAACTTGACCTTCAAGGGTTGTTCAAGTTTTGCTTTTAATAGAAGATGCGGAACTAAGTCTCAGTTACCAAACTTGAATACTTCATCAGGCAATTTTATAGTAACTGTGGGAAGTCAATATTTTTGTTACATCAGAACAGTTGACCATCCATTGGAACATTCTTTAAACATGAGGTTCCAACAAAACCTGGATCAGACCAGATCTGTCCATTAGTTCAGAGTGATAACCTACCCTTCAGCCTTTATGACAATTGTTTTTCATGAGCTGTTCAAAATTAATCATGAGCTGTTCAAAATTAATCATAAACCTGTTCATCCGTTTATGTTAACCCATTTGAAAATTTTCACAAGCTGTTCAGTCATTTGTGTGACCCATTTGATAATTTTCACAAGCTACTCAGTCACTTGGGTTACCTGTTTGAAAATTTACACAAGCTGTTCACAGTACTTGATAACCCATTCAGCTGTTTGATAGCATCTGTTCAAACGGGCAAGTTACCCGTTTGTTACCTGTTCAGTAGCCGTGCCTTTCACCCATTTAACAGAAAGCCATTAGTATACCTTTCTCCCTGAGAGGTCACAAATTGTAACTTTCTAGTTTATATAGAATTATTAATCTTATCATAACTTTTGCTAGGGACAGTGGCCATCATCCTAAAATGTAACCTGGCTGTAGAAATAACCAACCAACACATCAGGGCGTGAAATTAATTTTTTTTTTTCTGATAGCCACTTGGCTCCTAAATTCTTCAAAGTAGTAGCCAATTCAAAAAAAGTTGGTCACCATTTTCAAAGACAAACAAAATCTTTCTTTATGCTGTCAGCGTTCTAGATAGACCCTCCAAAATTAAGTTAGGGAAAAGATCTTTAATGTGCAACAAAGTGGACACTAGGATGGATGATATGCAATGTTAAAGCTCATCTAAATCCAAGATGGCGTCTAGTTATTGATCGAGATGCATGTGCTACGTTTTGGCAACAAACTTAACGAGGAAGTTTGCTGCAGATTTATCTCTGCAAATCTTTTTAATTCACTATATCTCTTGGTAAGGTTATGATGAAACACTCTAGTCGCCAATTTGACGACTAACTTTCAGGATTTGGTCGCCAAAGTGAAAAATTTAGTCACATTGGTGCCTGTGTTAGGCACAATTTCACGCCTTGCACATAATATTTTTTCAGTTGTACCTTTGGAGGTTTTGGTTTCTTGACCTTCTTCTTCTCTTTCTTGACCTCTTCCTTCTCATTCTGTTGTTGCTCAGATTTGTTGGTTTGTGTTGGGCTGTCTGCAGGTTTATTTTCTTGTTCTTGGATTTGTTTGACTACTGAAGGGGAGCTGGTGCCCCCAGACTCAGCTGCCACTTGCATAGGTCTCACAACAGCAGGCACTAAGAAAATTGCAGACAAACAAACAAATTTGAAACCATGCACACTGAGAGGCTGGAAAAAAACACTGATTGACCCTTTAAAATACTTGTGTCTCTGGATTGTGTAAATCATGATGCAAAACACCTCAACAAGTCTGCCTCAGATTATAATTCTAATAAATTATCTTTGTATAGAAAACGTTAGACAAAAACTGTAGGATAGCTTGGCTGGTTGTTGAGGTTGGAATTCTACAGATTTGAGAACATGGTACAAGCACCAGGAAAAAAAAAAAAGCTCACTCAAAAGTTAACTAACTGATTCACTGGTTTAAATTTACATACACTATTGCTATAATAGCAACACACAAGAAGATCTGACACAATTTTTTAAACAATTTGTAAAGGACTCAACAAAAAGTTATTAAAAAGCTAATAGTATTCTTACTCATCACTACTGGTGAACCACTACTTGGTATTGGTTGAAATGTTCCAGTCACTTGCTGCCCCATAGTCTGCTGGGGAAGTTGTTGAGGATAAGGCATTCCAGGCATGCCACCTGGGGGATAAGCCATTGGCTGACCAGTTGGCATGGCAACAGGCTGAAAAGGAGGCATTCCGGGGGGACCATATCCAGGTGGCATCATTGGTATTCCTGCTACCTGTTAAACAAATACAATGCATTGAGTTCATGTCTCTACATACACGTTGCTGTAAAAATGTACTGCATCACCTTCAGATAGGTGATGTAAAGGAATGATTTGTGCTTAAAGAACAAGTTGTTGGACAGCCACAAGAAGAATGTGTGCATGCAAGAGATTTATTGCAAATGCATGCAATAAGATTTGTCTTTTTTTCTTCACTGCACTCTACTGTACTTTTTAATGCATTTTTTAAAAACTGATGTGGTTTGCAAAATAGTGTCACTCAACTTTCTTAATTATATGCAATGCTTATGGTTAACCACAATCAAGCCAAATAGATTGTCCGAAATTGGTTCTTCAGTTGACTACAATATATTCTCTTATTTGTTTCAATTATTTTATCCTACATTATGTGTTTTGAAAAGTCAGACTGATTCATATTAGGATTATAGCCATGACTGGACTTTGCAAATTACACATTTTCAGCATAATCAGTGCTTTCAATTAGATCTGAAGCAGGTGGCTACCTAGGTGGGACCTGCCAGAGGATAATGTGAAAAACCAATTTCCCTCTCGTTAGCCCATTAGTTCCATTCAGAATAAACAGGCTTTATACAGAGTCTTTGGTGTTAGACTTTGATAAATAATTATTAAATATGAGTCTCCTTTGAACCAATCATTTAACTGATCCTTTTATTTCTATACAAAACTTTTTGCTGACACATAAACCTGCTCCTAAACTTTCACACAAAAGTCCTTTGAAAGGATATATGGTTACTTGTTACTGACATTTGAGTCAACATGTTCTTGAAAACCCAATTTTTTTCTTGCTGGAAATGTGGTATATGCTAAAACAATATCGATTTTTTTTACCAAAACCTTCTTCTAAAGGTAAAAGTTGACTGAAAGAACTCTAAAACATCTCAAGATGTTTTAGGTCTTACTGCTGGAGTTTGCTTGAAAGCTTCCAAAAAGTCGCAGAAAGACTTTTAATAATGGCAACCACCCAAAATTGTATAATACTAAACACTTTCAACAGGAGTCTACAAAGACAATACAAGATAGTATCCTGTGTATCAACTTTCGATAAGCACTTGTTCTTAAATTTTCTTGCTAAGATCCAACCCTTTCTTCACCTAGCCAAGACTGATTCTGTTGTTTTTGATTCATACATCACTTTCAGACTCACAGCTGCTTTAAGTATGATCTTTGTTTGCAGAGTTTCCTTTGGCTTGTAATTGGAAACAAATCCCTCAGTCAGACATGGTTTGATGCTACTCTGGTTTACAGATTTAATGAATGTAACCAAAGAAGTTACAATTCATAGATCCAACATTTTGACACTCCTGTCTAGTGCCTTCATCAGGGGTGATCTAAACACTACAACAAGAGGTCCTTTTACACAATCACTATCTAGCTGCCTTTTCCTAATGAGGTTAAATAGGCATCAGGAAGCAAGCTGCCATCATCACAATTTAAAGGAGCGTGGGTGGAGTTAATATGCCAAGCTTCCAGACAAAGGTACTGGTGGTAATGCCAATTAGTGGTGATAATTTTAGACTTATCCCACTCAATTGTAAAGTTAGTTGGGCAAGTGTGCTCCAATAAAGCTGAATTTTCTTTCTTGCAAAAGAAAACCGCTTTTTGATGCTCTTTCAAACATGTACCAAACTGATGGTTGGTCTGTCTGATGTATTTGTTCTCATAATCATTGCAAGGAATAGATTAAATAGCATTCGTTTGTTGTTATTTTGTGACAGGATCCTTCAGTTTGGCAAATTAAATCAATATAATTTAAACCTCTCAGTCTCCTGTCTCAAAACACAAATGCACTTTTAGCAATTGAAAATTTTTTAAAATTATTTTTTATTGGATGAAATTAAAGGTAGGCAGCAGTGAATTACACGACTTGTATTTATTGGAAAAACCCCAGGATTATTTTTTTCCCCAGAGGTGTTCCATTAATGATGAATTCAGCCACTAAAGTTTATATAAGATAGTTGAGTTAAATAAATTAGCCAATGAATTCCTTAGGGTAAACAATCAGGTTTTCCATCAGATTGAAAACAACCATCAACCTTACATTAATTCTGAACTTATGGCTGAAGTAATGATATTGTAGTATGAGTGAAAGGGTAGACACACAAGGGCATGGGGTGAAAAGGAGAAAAGACAGAGAATTCTTTGATGCACAAGAGATCTTCCCTTGGATTTCACATTACAGCCCTTCAACCCAAGAGATCTGTTTTTTCCACTCATCATCAATTCCGTCTTGCAAATTTACTCCTATTTCTGGAGTTTGATTGCATCTCCCTATCTTCAAAGTACATAGAAACTGCTCAAATTGCAGATTTCCTTGTCTTATTAATCAACTAAAATTGTCCGAAAACACTTTTTTAATAAAAATTACACGTTCATAACTGTTGTCAAACTGATCATTCTTAGCTTACCGGATAACCACCGGGCATCATTACAGGCGGTGGGTTTCCAGAGTAACCTTGTCCACTTCCTGAGGAAGAAGGGTATCCTCCAGACGCCTGAAAAGAGCAAAGAGGAGTTACCTTAGGAAATTCTGCATCTTTCACGTGGTAAATACATTTCTCTTACATTCAAAACATACCATTTTCCGGCGCTGGCGAACAGAGTTATCGATTCACTTCTTAATGTCAAGCGCGTGTGCTGCTGTTTCCCACAAGGCAATGTTCACCTTATACATCGTGTACGTGTAATAAGGCTTCCTTTCCGCAGAGGGATCTGGGGATTACTCACTTTGGTAGTAATCATCAAAAAATGGCTGGTTTCCCAAGGTGAGGGTATTTTTCCTGATGTGCAAGACATGTCTTCCTCCGGTTGTGGCCGAAGATTTGCCGACTACTTTGTAGTCAGCGGATTAGATCTTGTAACTGGACTAGAAGCTGATCAATTGTCAGGTTTGTGAGAAATTTATACACAGTTTACTTCGCTGTTCTCGATGTGCTCATACTAAAGATTCGTCACAGACCCGTGAGGCAGATGTGATTTGTTTTTTTTGACATGTCGTTTCGTTTGATTTGTGCCAGTACTATTGATTAGTGACCATTTAACATTCGGCAACGTTCATGACGCCTCCACGGTTAGAAACTTTAATGTTAAGAGATACGCAGTAGTAGTTTTATTCTAGAATGTTATAATTATATATCCTAGATCTTCGTATGTCAGCTCATATTTATTTTTGAATATATTTTTGTCCCAACGTCAAGCAGCGACGGTAGTCAAAAAGTAAAATCACAGGTGCCTATATCTGTTAAATTTATACTTAAAATGAGAAGTACAGTGTATAAAATTTACTTCATAATAACTTAGGTAAATTTATTTTCGAAGTTATATTATGTACCACAGAAATAAGATATGGCTAGGTTCACGGCTGTTCTTTAGTTCCTATGGATAATTTCCACTTGAAAACAAATTTTCTGTCACAATCGCAGATGATACACAACTACCGTGTAGGTTCTTGTGGATTCATTACATCTGTTTAGATTTTTCATGAATCCATTTACTGTAGCTGTACTTTAGTTTGGCTGCATATAGTAGTTGAACTGCTTGGTTTCCTCAGCAGCTGACAAACAGAGATATCATATGTCTAGAATTCATTTTATAATCCTTGAATTTGTCTTAGACATATGAGATATCACTTCTTCCAAACCGGTCACATTAACATAATGTGCATATATTGGCTTCAGCAACTTTCCTACGAGTGTTCTTGTATTGCTTCAGTGGCTTTTTATTTGATGTTCTTTGAAAAGGAGAAATTTCTAAAGTATTCATTTTGATTCATCTGCAAAAAAAAATCTTATTATTTTTTGGTTTGTTTGCTTGTTTTTTTTTTCTTTTTTTCTTTTTTTTTTTTTTTTGTACATTAGGCTTATATGTATATTGCTTGCAATTTAGAACAAAACTATTTAAGCTTAATTAGCATATGTGGTTTGATTTATGATTCTAATATGCACAGTCATACTCTATTTTACATTTTTTCTATATTTACATTGATTTTGTTTCCTTATATATCTGCAGTATTAATCTAGCAGAGTAAAGCTGGTAAATTAAAGACATTGCAAACCAGTAGAAATGCATTGTATTTAATTTTTGATGGCTTTTCGAGAATGTAATATTTGAGTTTGTGAACTTCTTTACCCTAAAATCATTCAGCCTTTGCGTTTCAGTGATGAGTTGCCATTAATTGGTCGTAATTATATACTTGTAAGGGAAGGTATTTCAGTCTGTGTTTGTTTCTCTTGGTGACAACCAATTGGTTTAAGTGCACAATGTTTCACCCTTAAAAGACATATTAGCTGAAAAAGGATTTACAGTGTCTCACTACCTAGGCTTGAATTGTTTAGAGCCAAAAAAGAATCAATTCAGAGTTGTTTTGTTACCATGATATGTTGTGATTTGGATAATTTCTTGATTCAAATTTTTTCAAACCATTTGCATTTTTAGTTTCCCTAGTTTCAGGTTATGAAAATCGATGAAAATAGAAAATAAGAATCAAACTGGTTTTAAAAATTTGGGACCAAAAAAAAAAAGAAGAAATTTAAACCATAAATTATATTTTGTAGTTTAACCAAATTTTAGGTCAAACTGGTACCAAACAACAAAGCCATGTACCATGATTTGTTTGAATTAAACTATCTTGATAACTGAACTCAATTTAACCTGAAAACATTTTTAGCCTCAACTGACACAAATGTCATGTCACTGTTGCCTACAGTCTAATTTAGTTGTAGTGAACCAGGGATAAGTGCTAAGCAGGTTTCCAATAATGGAGTCCAAGAATATACAGCTATAGATAGTTAAATGTTGTATAGGTGTAGGATGTTTTCTAAGATACGGTTTTATTGAACATGTAGCATGCCCTATATTTGTACAGTCAACTCTCTCATAAGCAGACACCTATGGTAATGGGAAAAAGTGTCTGTTGACTCACAGGAGAGTGTCATGCCAGACTCTTGTTTATGTTAAACAAATGGGCAGCTTACTTTCCCATGGGCAAATGGAGATTTTATAAAACCAATTGCCACTGTTCTGTTGGTCTGTCAAAAATCAAGACAAATTCAAGATAAAGTTTATTGCCAAGAGTCAATTATTATGTATGGGGTGTCCGCTTACAAGAAAGCGTGAACAATAAACAAATCCATGTGTCTGTAAGTAGAACCATCTGCATACAAGAGTGTCTGTTAGCAGAGGGTTGACTATAGAGTTGAATTCGCCTGTATAATTTTCAAGAAGTCGTTGTTTTGTTTTTGACAATAATAATGATTTGTCCATTGCAGGTGACTCATTGCATATATCTCCTTTGGAGCGCTCTTACAAAGCCAAGGTTTTGATGCACTTTCCTTCAAATGTTGAATGGAATCCTTTTGATGAAGATGCTGTTCGTATGGTAAGCCTCCTCCCAAAATTACTCTCACTGATAATTTATTTGAAGATATTTGATCACCTGTGTTTTTTGATGATGCACAAAAACTTTTACACTTGTATCCCATCTTCATCATGTCAGATTTTTCAAATATGAAATTTATTTGCAGTGCTCTACCAACTGAGCTAGCAAGCCAACTGGGAGCTGGTCACTGTGTTGGTTCCAGAATAGACCTGTGAAGTGGTGAATAAATGACTGTGAATATATGCAAGTCATAAAAAGTCATAACTGTGGATAAAGACATGAATATGAAAGTGATCTTCGCAGTAATGAACACTACTTAAGCAGTAGTGAAAAGTAGTGAATTTTCACGTCTTTATCTGCAGTTCAAATATGTGACTTGCATATATATACAACAGGTGTTTTTCCACCACTTCACGGGTTTATTTTGGAACCAACACAGTGGCCAGCTCCCAGTTGGCTTGTTAGCTCAGTTGGCAGAACACTGCACCTGTATCGCAGAGGTCATGGTTTCAAATCCTGTACAAGCCTGAATTTTTTTCAGGCCTTCTTTTAACTACTGCCTAAGTAGTGTTCATTACTGTGAAGATCGCTTTCATATTCACATCTTTATCTGCAGTTCAAATATATGACTTGCATAAATTCACAGCCATTTATTACGCTATTTATTATAATTGTGCTGAATGCCTTGGAACAGGCCATTTACTTGGGGGTTAAACTAGACCTTATACTGTGGATTTTCTCTCATTGTGTCAATCCATCCTGCATTTATTTCCTTTTTTTTCTTCAGCTTTGCCTGCCTCAAGGACTAACTTTCAAGAAGGAATCTGAATGTCATGAACAACATTTTCACTCTTTTCTGATTACTCGTGAAGATGGCTCCAGGGTTTATGGCTGTGCTCTTACATTCTATGAAATTGTCAAAGATGCTCAGATCTGCAAAGCAATGGACACACTACAGGCAATGCATGATGCAGAGCTAGCCATTGCAGAATCACGGTCTCGTTCAAAATCTCCAGTCTTTGTCACAAATAATAGTGCTGCATCATTGGAAACAGATAATCGCAGTGAATATTTAAACACCAGCTCTGACATGCTCAATATTTCTAACAGAAAATCATTTAATGTTAGAGAAGATACTCTTCTAGTTTCAAAATCAATCTCTATTATAATGCCATTCCCATTTATCTCTGCTGGAAAGGGTTTCCTGGAGCAGATTTTGAGGGCAGTGCAGAATGAAGAAAATTTACAACTTCCTTTGGAATCATACATTTATAATCTCCTGTTTGAGGTGCCTCTTCCACCTCCTGGAAAAACAATGAGGTTCAATTGCTGTGACTCAAGCATCACCTGTCAAAGACCAGGTGTAAATGAGCTCCCTCTGTTTGATTATTCATTCAAGGCGCTTTTTACTTTGCTTGGTATTGAGAACATTGTGAAGCTGTTTACTTGTACCCTGTTGGAACAACAAATTTTGTTATTATCAAATGGTAAGTAAGATGACCTAACAGTTTTTGGAAATTATGTTACTATTAAGCTTGTCTCATGATAACCTAAATTGGAAAGCTCATGTTATGAATTGATTTCGTAAAACCATAATTATTTGAAGCAAGGCTCAATTAATTATAATAATATCATTGGACGATACTAATTGCTATTGCAAAAGCACAATGTATGTGAGATGATGTGTAAGGCATACAAATATAAGATGTGGGTAAAATTTTTTATGGTTATTGCTAAGCTTCAATCTCTGAAATGATTATTTCTGCTATGATTAAACAATCATATAATTATGTACTGTTAAGAAATTTTTCCATAGCTATCTTTTTTGCCATTGGGATAATATTATTATCTATAAGGTCTAGAGTTTTATCAGGATTGTTGGCAGATCTATTCAATATTTAAAATAAAGTTATTTATAACCTTTATTGTATGTTTTTGATGTCATAATTTACCATGTTTTAAGAGAACATATTGACTAAAAAGTACTGTACATCCTATGAAGCACTGTTTACAGTTAGTATAAATGTAGACCTTAAAAATGTTATCATTTGTTCAACAGATTTCCACAAGTTTATGTTGGTGGCTGAGAGTGTGACAGCAATTCTTTTTCCTTTTGTTTGGCAACATGTGTATGTTCCAATTCTACCAGCGGCTCTGTCACATTTTTTAGATGCACCAGTACCTTTCCTTATGGGAATTTATTGTGCTTCTGAAGAGGATAAAAATAACCTGTGTCTTCCATCTGAGGTGCATTTTGTATTTCTTTTATTTATTTTATCTGGTGGAATTCGCCTTTTGACTGAGATGTTTTATGAAGTTTTGTGTTGATCAAAATACATTGCAGAATTTGAGTACTACAAACCATTTACTGTACATGTATTTACTTTCTGTGTTTAATTATTTTTTCCCAGGCTTCCCTCTGCTTAGTTGACATAGACAACTGTACTGTATCAATGCCAGAAGATCTTCCTGTGTTTCCAGATGAGCAGGAGCTGATTGAAGAGCTGACAGATACTTTAAAGCGATTTAATGTGTGTTTACCCCAGGAAAGTCTAAGTCAACCAGGAAGTGGAATGAATAGTTTGGAAAACTCATTAGAAATTCCACCAGAAAATAGTTTCACACAAACTGCAAATGGCAGTTCTGACTATGAAACTGGGAGCAATTGTGACTCTCCACAAGGATCACCTCGATCCAAGTCACCTATCTCTGGGTCACCACTCACAGGATCACCACTCTCAGGGTCACCACGCTCAGGGTCACCCCGCTCTGGTTCGCCTGTTCTAGAAGCCAAGAAAATCAAACATAAGACCTCGCCAAAGAGGTCTCACAGAATGAAGGCTCGTGGAAAAGTTGAATCTAAAGTACCCAAGTCTAAATCTTCTACCAGTTTGGATATTACAAAAAATCCCAGATTGCAGGCAATTGCAGCAATTGCTGAGAGGACTGGTATAATAGCACCGATTTCAACAGTTGCTTCAAACTTAGAAAAATCTGTTTCTGATACCCAGCTACAGCAATTTGCTGGCTCAGAAAATGAGTTTATTTTAGGAGAAGAGGCAAAAGAAATTTCAAGAAGTCAACAACACAAAAATGAATTCAATACTGCCATTAGGGAGATATTTGCCAATCGATTCACACAGCTTCTTCTTGAGTATGAGTCATTTGTTATTCAGCCTAAGCAAGACTTAGAAGATTGGACCTCAAATAGGGAACAAATGCAAAACTTTGACAAGGCTTCCTTCCTTTCTGACCAGCCTCAACAATTTCTTCCATTTCTTTCACCATTTACCGAGACACAGATGTTTGCAAGTTTCATTGACATGAAAATAATGGGAACTTGGGAAGATCCA
Source organism: Pocillopora verrucosa (assembly GCF_036669915.1). Classification (NCBI taxonomy): domain Eukaryota; kingdom Metazoa; phylum Cnidaria; class Anthozoa; order Scleractinia; family Pocilloporidae; genus Pocillopora; species Pocillopora verrucosa. The sequence continues at coordinate 19,869,091 of NC_089312.1, read as the reverse complement.
GACCCTAGATTGGCTGTGTTTGATCAGCGTGTGGAGAATTTGAAGACAAGACTTGGAATCACCAGATCACCTTCTTATGAAAAATGCATGACCTTTAGAAATGCAGGCGAGTGATTAAAATGAAATTCTTAGTCAGAGTAACATTTTTCACCACCATGAAGTTCTCCTTTGGGGGTTGCTTATTGTTGCACAACAAAAGAAATCAAGAGAAACACGAAAACAATTATTCAGTAGAAAAGAATTGTGGAATAACAAAGCACTCTTACAATGTGCCTTGTATTCAGCTACTCTATCAGGCATAGAACATGATCTTTACCTTCATGTCATTGGACATTGTATGACTGTAACTACATTTCGTAACAAAACTCATGCATTGTTATTTTGGAGAAAAGATTTGCAAATGAGCTAGAAATTTAACTTTGATCTTTCTGATGTCTAAACATAGTCTCCTAGTAGTCTCCTATTCTAAAGTTAAAAGTGAAATTTTTGTTATCCCAAAGTAAACATACACAGGTGCAATTATTGTTATTAGTATTTTGTGCCATATCACACCTTCAGTATTCAAAGGAGCTTTTAGCTTGAACGAAGGCAAAGGGCTGCATACATTGTAACTTTAAGTATAAGGCATCTCTCATCATTTAATAACTACTCATGCAATAATTTTATTTTCTTTATTTGTGTTTTAGTTCAAGTTCTCTTGCGCCGTTCCAACTCTGTAGATCACATGGCAACGCAACCCCATAATCTAAATATTTCAGAAAAGAAAGGTCTGATCTTATTAATTCCTATTCATTCAATTTATATTATAGGAAAAGAAAAAAATATGGCTACTGGTGACAATAAATTAAGTTGGGAATTTTACATCAGTCTTAATAGGCATGCAGTCTTAAATAATCAACAATTCTTTGTCAAAGTGAAGGTGAAAAGTGATGGATAGTTACCTTGCCACTTTGTCTCATTGGCTACTCAGAGGTGAATAGTACTTGCTATTCACTTCCACACAGGCCAATCAACACATGCGAAAAGCACTATTCACTTGTGTTGTATATACTAATATTCAGTATTTATCATTCAGACTATGTGTGATAGAACATTCATTTGTTTTCATATGATGTTTTAGTGACATCATTAATTATTGGGTCCTTTTTGATTAACCTTTTAATTTATTTTTTGTGTGTACATCTTGTAGTCAGCAGCAGTGGGTACTTCATGAACTTGAGTTCAGAGGTTCTATGTGATGGGCCCAACTCCAAGAGGTACATGTGAAAAGTTTTCCCATTATTTTTTAGAGTACATGAAGGTTAAGAAGTTTGCAAAGGTTACAGTATTGTTCAGTATTACATGTATTGTGACATGTCTACAATTAGTAAGTACAGTTAGTTAGTCAAGGCAAATAGGAATGGAGAGAGTTTACTCTAAGTGAAATGTGAAGATTTTCCAATAGGAAATTGTAATTTTCTTGGATGGATTATCTCCTTCACATACTGTCTACTATGTTTTCACTTTTTTGTAATTTTGAAAATGACAACTATGATAATTGTTTATAATTATTTATATGTGCTTTGTGAAAACTTTTATTTTTTGTAGTGGTCATCAGTCCAAAGTGAAATGGAGAAAAAAGAGTCGGCAACAGCAGCAATCTGAACACATTTTTCTCAATACCACCCAGGTATAACACATTTGTCTTTCAAAACTACATTCTAGAGGACAATTATTTTTGTTTTTTATCACTTACACAAATTTTATGGTTTGAAATTTGCAAAGTACCACAAACCTACATGTCTGTCAAAGATGCACGTATTTCTTGTGCTTTTCATTATCATGCTACATGTATATAGTTTACACTGTTTGTTTTTTTTCTAAGAGAATGATGATTCCAAGAAAATCTGTAATTATATTCAATTTAGCAAAGATACGTGAAGACATATTTTGGTTGATTGGTTTCTTGGACTTCAGTGAAACCCAAACATAGGTTCAGCTGAAAAATGTGCAAAATTTGGTGGAGTGTTATTCTGCTGCAGTTTTCTTGTTTGTTACCTGACATGCTTAATGAGTTGTGTGACAAACTAAATGGTGAAATATTTTAAACATTTAAAAAATGAAGCTACACAGTAACACAATGTTCAATACTGGGATGAACTGTATTTATAAACATTTATAACTGATGTGCTTTTTATCACAAGTAGGGTTTCTGTAGCTGGTTTTTAGTGTTATCTACATTTACAAATTAGATTATTATAATTATGCATTTGAATGTATTTTATTTCATATGGATGACGTGACAAGAAATACTAATAATATTACTGTCTTGTTTTGATAAGAGGTGTGGTGACACTCAATATAAGAATGCGCAATATCATGTCACAAGGTCATTGATGTTGACCTGATATTGGATGTTATTCACCAAATCATACATGTCTTGTCTGAGGAATATTTCTAAAGTGAAAGCACATTTTGGTTACTGTTAAACCATATAGTGTGAGCAAAACTGTGTTCACTTGATAGAGTTACATACAAGTCATGTACTTGATTCATGTCACCTGGAATTTCATCACAAAGTCAGTTATTTGTAATTTTAGGATGGAAAGAAGATGAGAGACAAACTGGCAACAAGCATAAAGGTATCTTAACTTACCAGACATTTTCTGTGTGTGCTTTTTAGCTTGAATGAATGATTGAAGCTTACACTCCTTTTTGAAACAACTTTTTTTTTTTTTTTTATTTGCATCGAATTCCCAAATAAAAGTGGTGACAAAAATTGTTAAGCTGTGAGAAGCAGAATAATGATAACAATATAAATCTAATCTGGACATTCTATCTGATGTTAAAAAATCTGTAATGTGTTTCCTTTATGCATAGAAATCGTTAATTAGGACTCCACTAACTTTAAAAGACGTTAAATTGAAAAGATATTATATTTAAATCCCTCAAAGGTGAATCTTTGATTTTTGTGTTAACATATTCCATAAACTTTATCTACTTTATGGTTCTATATTGGGGAGAAACATTTGTTGCTTAATGTTGTGGTGAACCATTTTTATTCAGAGACGCTTGTTATAATTATAAACTCCTGAAATATTGTATGTACATTTTCTATTCTAAATCAAATACGGTTAATCTTTTTTTTATAATTGGTGTTAGCCCTTGAGAATTTACTTTTGGATACCCTTTAAGAAACTTTGGTTGGATACTTTTTTAAAATTTTAATCAAAGTGTGTTTTTCTTGTAAGAAAATATATGCAGCGCGGCTAAAGCTAAAAATACTCAATTTGGAGACCAGTGGCTTTGGAGGTCAACTCAAACTGGCTTTATTCAGAAACTGCTAAAGGAAAGTGCAAGCAGAAGGTTAAAGTTCACCTTAAATTTCATAAACAAGAAAAGTTTACTACCGTTTGTTATGTTAACTGTACGCTCACCATTTTGGAAATTTGGTTGGGAGCAATTTGCCTCAGTGCCATGAAGTTGGGGATTGGGAAAAGTGAGAATTTACAATACAATTCTGTACTTTTGTGGTAAAAAAAAAAAAAAAAAAAAAAAAAATAAAAAAAGTAATCAGTCACTGCAAATGTGTATTGAGGACCATTAATTGGTGAGCAACCCGTATCTATTAAAAGAGGAGTTGTTATGTGTGTATATTCTTGTGACACATAGTTAATAAGTGTAATTGTTTTTATGATGACAGTCACTTCCAACGTGGATCAAATCATTTCAACTGCATGCTCTCTGATTCTTCAAGCAAGGTTGTTCTGATTATTTATGAAGCATCTTATTTCTGACAAAATGTAGGCTCATAACGTGAAAAAGACCTCCAGATTTTAGTCCTGACATGCTATCCACGATCAGAAGGGACCAAGTATAATTTATGAATATGAACAAATTTATTTTGTTATCATTATAATAATGGTTTTGATCTTTACTATCTCTTATCATCATCATTTTTTCTATACACTTACTGGTTATTGATAGTATTATTATTATTATGATATCTATTATTACTTTTATTAGTAGCAGTAGTTATATTATCATTGTGAGAAATATTTTTTTATACAGTCATTGCATGTTGGAAAGTCCACTGAATGATTTGGGGGTGTTACTCCTTTCACACCTGCACTTGAGGTTTTGCAAACACGAATCCTTGATAGTTGCTCTTGTCGCCTTATTATAAGTAACGTTTCCTCTTACCTGCAAAGCCTAGTACTATTTACAGACAAAAAAAATTTTGGTGCAGAAGATGGACAAGAAGCCGTGGATCTTGGACATTCTGATGCAAATGTGTCTGGAGTGAAAGAGAATACATTAATAGCCAGTTTGTGTGATCTAGTGGAAAGGATGTTGGAGCCATGGTCTGCAAACAGAGAGGTACAGTCTAGACATTGCCTTTAAGCTACACTGCTTGCATTCAATATAAATACTTGTATTCTTCCCTCCCCATTGCTTTATTGGGACCCCCCTCTTTGAACCACTTGTCTAAAGCTTCAACTCCACCTCCCCTCCCCTCTCTCATTCATTTGGGCTTGGTAGCTTTAGTTAACAATACAAAGTAAATATCATTTAAAAAACTTCAGGGATTTCCTTCATAAATATCATCGATCTTTCTACCAGAAAATAACATACTCTAAGTGGTTTTCAGTAATTATAACCTATTTTAATTAAACTATTGTTTTACCTCTACTCCAATCATCCTAAACTCCACTAAATACTATTATTTCTCTAACAAGCTCTTGATTTGCAAGGCTCCAGACAGGGGCTTAGTAGAATTGGATCAATCAGAGAGAAAGGTTCATTAGAGGGGGGGGGGAGGGGGGAGGGAAGTTTATTAAAAACGTGTGGATTCAATTGTAGTTCCCAAGCTAAAAACCAAGGATGGAGGTTATTAGAGAAAAGGGAGACTTTGAGAAGAGGAGAGGGCCTGGTAGAGGGTGTATACTACGGACAATTATAGGTTTTCATTTCTATACAAGGAGAGTTGCATTGAGTTGAAATTTCGGTGTGAACCACATGGACCATCTTCATGTAGCAATGTACAATATTTCATCTATGATAACTTTCATTATTTTGGCCACCATTTGAAAGAGGGTCCAACATTGATAATATTAGGAAATTCTGTTGTTCCTTAATTTTAGGGTAAATCAGCTGTGTGGTCACACTGTTAGCTTTCCAGCTGAATGTGAAGAGTTAGAAGATGAAAGTAGACAGTCAAGACACCAATAGTCTTTCACCCTCGGCAGGTATGATACTTGTGTGAAGAGGTTGTATTTATGTAGGTAGTAACAACATGAACCAAATTTAAGCAAACAGCTTGAAATGCGAAAAAACGCGAATGACTAAGTCACGATTGGTGTAAGTTTTACCTGGAGAGGCTGGCGCAAGGTTTGAGACCAATCACAGATTGTTTCTACAATCGGTTAAAATTCCTCTTTTGATTTGTTATTTAGCCAACAAGGAAACAGACAAACAGAGTCAGTTGAGAAGGAGGTGCAACATCACCTGACATCGCAAAAATGCTGCAGTCTGTTCAGCTGTCAGAACAGCAATCCACTTTTGGCTCAAGATTTAGCTGACATGAGGTATGTTATCTGTACATCAGCGATATTATCGAGTTGTTGAGTGCATCTTGTACACAATGAATACCTGTATTTCAACGGACTTGCTTAGGGCTCCAGATAACCAGCCGTAAATTGCGTTCTTACCATCATTTCATCTTTTGCTGAATAAATTTGACAAGAAGCATCCGTTCAATTTCCTTAGATATCTCGTTGTGTTTCGTTGTGTTACTTTGCTTAGAGATCTACGCCAGAAATTGCTTCTAATATTTGGGAAGCATCCTTATATGGCAAATGTTTTCCCACAATTATTCAAGCGGTCTGAAACTGCAAGAGATAAAACAGGAATGTTTTGGTTGACCTTCAACGCAGCACTTCACTAAGTTGTTAGATTGCCACAAAAATGCTAAAGAAAAGCGCGCATTGTCCTCCTATTTTTTTTGCCATAGCTAAGCTTTTACCCGCAGCCCTACGGCGTACTTGGTTATTTGCGGCCCTTAGTCAGACAAGTTCGGAACAATTTTTTGCTTTGCATATTTTGGTATGTACAATGTATGATAATTTTTTGTTTCCACTAGCCACGTGCAGGGTATGGCCGAAATCAAAACTGACATCGGACATGCTCGAGCATGGATCAGGTGAGCATGACGTATGGCCTGGATGTTAGCATCAGTCATTTCATCTTTCCCTTCAAAAACACGCAATTTAGAACCAAGTTTTCTGTCCTTTCATGTTTATGATACTTCTGTTTTTATTCTTTACCTCAAAGACTTGCTTTTAGAGAAGAAGGTTATCTCCAAGCACTTGAAGCAACTGCTGTCAAATACAAATCTTCTGAGGTAAGAAAGTGAATGTCCTTATCATTAAGTGTTTTTTGAGAAAATGTCGAAAGTAAAAACTAAGACTCTTTACATGAGTGAAAGCATTTTAAGAAAGTGAATACTGACACTAATTATTCTCATCCTTGCTTTTTAACAGGGAGAGGTACAAAGATTATGCCTTCTTGCGGACAGAAGAAGAAAAGGAGCAGTTCCTGTATCATCTCTTTCTCTCACTGCTGTTGACTTCTTTGTTTTACAAATGGTTTTCAAAATACAGGTTGGTATTTCATTCAGTTTTCTTCTGCCAAATAAAACTAAGGTTGTACGTCTGCTGTCAAAAACAGAATCTCACGAATAGTAACTCTCTTACTGATAGTAAATCTTGTACAGTACAAACAAAAATGTAAGTGGTATTTAAGAGCTTTAACTAAGATTGTCGGTCAAAATCCATAAACGTTAAGCTACTTTTAGTTCTGTGAACCTATTTAAAGGCTGTTTCAGGTTTGTCCTATGGCCGCACGGCCAACCCTAACTCTATCCCAACCTTAGACGTTCCCAGGGATCTCGGACGAGAAAGTGTAATGCAGAGGTCTCACAGGTTAATCACGTGTTTTGTTTTAATTTGTGTATTTGTCTCTTTGTTCGATTTTCTTCATGATTGCTCTTTAGCCATTACATATAAGGTGGTGATTAAGATGGTAAGCAACTGGGTGGTAGCACCACAACAGCGCAGTCGTGGATGACCTCTGGCCGGCAGCATTGCAGATAACAGGTGTAAATGAACATACCCAAGAATGAGAACGAGTTCAGATTTCAGGTAAGGAATTCACTTGCGAGTTACTTTGCGTCAATTTCGGAACTAAACAAGGTGAAAAAACAGCTATTGCGACTCAGGGTTTGAATTTGCTTACAGAGAATTGCATGGATTATGCCAGGGAGTAAATTATTTACATTGATTCACTTTTAACAAGCAAAACGAGAGTAGTTGTAGCTTTTTACATCCTGGAACTGAACCACCGCTCGAAAAATTAGCTTGTATTGATGTTATACAGCCTTGCACGACCCTTTAGGCGTTTGAGCCCTTGACATAAACGCTCCCATTCAGAACACATTTGCGCATGAACACGATTACATTTTTATCGCTTTTACCCCAACACTAGATTGATCTCGCCATCTCCATCGTTGTTCAAGAAAGGCATGTTGTGTAGATCTTGTATCTTGCAGTAAGCTATCAATATTCTTCTCAACAGCATGCTAACTTGGGGGTGTTGACAACACTCAGGATAGGACACGATAATACTGGTAAGATAAATGGCACAGTATTCACCTCATGCATCATAAGTCTTCTGACGTCTAAACATTTCAACTTGCATTATATCCACCTCTCGCTTGGAGAAGTTAGAAATAACTCCACAGTTTAGTGAACACAACGACACCCATATAAAGGTATTTTCACTACATCCCAATTCCTTGTTTGGTTCACCCTTTACACCCTAATATCAGTATGCATATTCTCCATACTGTTCATCATACATTTCCTAAGGTGCTGACAAGGAGAATTTGTCTAACAATCAAGAACTTCCTTAGTTAATGATCATTTCCTTTATTCTCAGTGACCTTGATGTGTGATTCAGGGGAGATATAGCAGGGAGAAATTAGATGCTGGTCACTCTTAGGGGTGAAAGGGTTAGGGTCAGAGGGATGAGTGTTTTTCGACCAGGCTAAAGGAACGCCATGTAGCCACGTAATGTTTGCTGCCTTTCTTTTGCTGCTATGAGGAGAAAACAGATTTTAGAGCGATTTTTTTGTCAGATTGTTTTGCTTGGATACGTTCTGTGATTGGTTCAAAAAACCTTTGTTGCCGCTTAGATGTGAAATCCAAACCATTGTGAGTTGTTTGTAGACTGTTTCCAGTGTTGGCAATGACTGCATTTATTTTCGTTGACCTCTTATTCGTGTGTATTTAAGTTCCCAAAAATAAATTTTTTTTGGAATGACCTAATCCTAATTTATTTTCCTTGATGTTCCAAGGTTACAGCCAGGCTGGTTCATTGAACAAATCATAGTCAAGAATGAAGTGACTTCGCATATTTATAGGTAAGCACGACTTTCTCTGAATTGTAGGATCCGTATTTGTCCTAGTGTTAAATTTGTTGAATGTTTCCACAGTAACTTAGTTCGTACTTCGCAGATTTTCGTGTGGGCGTTGGCTCGCCAAGAACATGGATGACGGCAGTACTGAGAGGCTTCTTGTTGCAGAGCTTATGAAGACGAAAGGGACTGAGGAAGGTAAGATTTGTTGCGGTCTGTGGTACAATATATAATAAGGGAGGGTCCGACAGGGAAATATTCGGCCCGAGGTCATGAAGGACGCTGGACTGAGCGCCCTCGTTGTTAAATGATCATATTATTTATACCCTTACATACTGGAAATTGCATACAAAAGTTAATCAACCTGGTACAAAAACCTATAATTTCGAAACACTTTTCGTTTTGGCCGATAAGGCTCGACTGAAACCAACGAAATACCAAAGTTTTCACCTCGTTACTATGGTTTCCCATCGTTTTAAATGAAACTGTAATCAGTAATTTCTATCTATAGCCTATTGACAAAGCACAGAACATACACGGCATATAAGGGTTTACAAAACTTAGAAGTCATGAGTACGAATACATCATGTGATAAAAATATTTGTAATAATTATGACTATCGATATTCTGAGTTGCAACACGGCCATGATTAACTACCTTTCGTAGCACATGACTCCGGAAGTTGCCACGTTTTCTTAGCATCGCTCTATGTCATCGTGAATCATGAATTCCTTGGGTTTTTTCACTCGCTAAAACTTGTTTTTCTTTTTCTTCATTTTAATTTCATAACCTTTTACTGGTCATTTCAATTTCTGTTAAATAGCATAAATTGTCACTACGAGGTTCTGGGCACATCGCGCGCATATCAGAGGAAGGGTGTTCTTTTGTAGTGTCACAAGGAAGTTGCGAAACTTTCTAGCAACCCATGGCAATACCATGTTGGTTCTGTGCGAAGTTGTGATGTCATGATCGGAGATGGATCTCTAATACTTGTGCAACTTAAAGGTCCATAAACAAACCACTAGTGCTTCATTTAATTATCGTTTCCTTTTCTTTGTCAACTCAGGAAATTGCACAATCAGGTTCACTTCGTTTCTTCTTTCGTCCTTCGTTCGATACAATTTGACTATTGGCCAGCACAACCTGCGCAAACAATGCAGTAAAGACACTGCCAACCTTCACGTTGTACTTTGCCGAAATTTCCGCCAAAATACAGTTTTGTTTTTTCGCTCAGACAGACTCCATTCCGGTGAAACTGTTCATGTACTTAGGTTTATTCTTTCTTTGTTTTCACACCTTTACTTATTCCAAGATAGTTTCGCAATTTATTTCTATACATGTCGTGACTAACCAACTATTTTTTCCATTTGATAATTGTGACATGTCCTCACCGAAACTCCATGTTTTAGGCTGAGTTTTCGACATGCATAAACTTCTACGCAACTGCTCTAAGTCTGAGAGATCTCCTTCGTCTACGATTCGACCCAGTCTCTGACGTATTAGGACTGTCGTGCTGTTGTTACCGCTAACACTCTGTTAATAGAGGGGCTCAAAATGAACATTTTCCAAACATCTTACATACGCCGATATAAACAAGCGGTACTTGATAAACCACAAGAACTGGTCAGACAGGCGCGATTATCTTGCATTTTTTTAATGAGATTTTATGGATGGGTCCAATCTGCGCCAATATGATTATTGTTGTAGCTGATCTGTTAAATTACCGTAATCTATACCATGCGCTGAACGTTTCCGCTTCATTCCATTCCAGAGCTTGTCCATCTTTTGTCAATAATGTGTTGTTCTTCGCTGAACGAAACCGAGTTTTATCTTCAAAACTTGTTGAAAATGTCATTTCCTAACGCCTAGTTACTGAGTCGAAGAAAATAATCTATTGGAGGTCAATTGGGGTGATTGTTTTCTTTGAGGTAAATCACTTATACTGCGATGAAAATTCTGCTGCAATAACTGAAATTTTTGTAACTTAAATTAATCCTCAAAGTATGTGCTAACTTGATAAGTTTGGCAAAAGGTAAGAATCGCTTTCTTGAAAATGATAAGAGTAAAAACACTGGGTGAAGATCATTTGTTATTTGCCCAGTGGATTATTTAGGAAAATATGCAGAGAGCAATGGATAAAATGAAGAAATCCTTCTCGTTATGCGACAGAAAACAGGTTAAAACATCGATATAACACTTCCTTACTGATCGTTGATTATCTTTACAACTTACAGGATATGAAAGTATTTTTGGTGTGATGCGTTAAGAGGATGTCCAGATTGAAGAGAAATTGTAGCATAAATGTTTATATTTGTTAACCAGGAAACGCATTGCAATCGCGACGTTCAGGTGAATTATAAGTTCTGTAAATTTTGGCAACACCTTGAGCAGTTAACCAGTGATACTTGAGGATCTTACGATTGAAATACTCGTTTAGTGATGTCTGAAGTCTTTCGAAACAGTGAATGCACTACGGCACAACTTCATTGCCAATAATAATTTTGAAATTGAGTTTAACTAGAGAGATCACCAACCATTTCTTGTGGGTTCATAGACTAATACAAACACCTATTTCTTGGAAAACACTTCGTGATTGACCAGTGGCGCTAACTAGAGTGTAATCGTCGCATTCGGGTCACGTTATCGTGCTACATGCCTCAAAAGGGGTGTACCCCTTGTTTTTACACAGCGTAAACAGTTTGATGCACTTGATTTTGAAAAAATCTGTCAGTAAAGGTTACCATTAGCGTCTCCTTCTGTTCCTTCTCGCAATTCCTTCCGAAAAATAGAATGTCTCGTAATCAAATTATCGAATGAAAGGTTTTATTCATGGTTGCAATCTTGATAATGAAAGAAATACTAGTGCGGCTAAATTGTCAACGAAATCGCCATTGTGGCGCAATTTTTCAGTCGATATCTTAACATTGAACATGTTCGTTAGAGCTTCCGGCCAGCCATCTGTAATTATACGTTTTTATCATTTTTACTGAATTCGGTGTCTAAATATGGTATTTTTTAAACAATTCTAATAAGGGTGCAAGGAATAGTGATACGTGATGCTATTTCTTGTCCATGTAAAACGTGTAAATTGTCGGAAAATCAACTAGATTTGAGAAAAGTTCAGGAACCCGCAACTCGACTTTTTAACGGCTCAGATCTTCTGTCCAGTGACTCAGAAATCCTACGTGGTTGGCTTTTGACAACCAAGAGAACCAGATTGTGCAATAAATTTTAAACTGAACGATGTTGGCAACAAAATGCCAGAATAACTCAACGTAGTTCAAGTTTACTTGCGCGGGACATATCAAATATGTTATGAATATTTATTCCAGGTTTTGAGTGTGATAACATAGTTGTGGACACTGTTTAAGAGTAATTGTCATTTTTCAAGTCTACATCATCATTCCTCAAATAAGATGGGCCAGTGTTGTGGTAGGGTTTTTTTTTTTTTATGGTAAGTGGTTTTCATAGTGGGTGGCTATCATAGTTAGCCTTGTGGGTCACTTTTGCCCGAAAGGGTATGGTGTTTGAGCCATCTGGGTTTTAAAAATGAAATGTAGTTTCTAGTCTGACGTTTTTAAGAGGAGTCTCGATATCCTACATGGTTATCGTATTTATATCTTTTCATCTTCAAACGAATAATGCGAGGAAAAATAGTCACAAGTTTATCGCTGCAGAGTAAGGAAGTAGGCTGCGAGTTAATGAAGTCCCTCATGTCACGGTTTGTTGATCCCAAAAAAACAATTTAAGAAAACAATGAAAAAAACATTTTTAAAAAATCCTCGTGAAATTTTACGTTCGCCATTCGTAGTTCCTCTTAATCTTCTCGTCATGAATCATTCTTGTTTTCTTTTGCCCTTTTGGTCTTGTTATATCGTTGGTTTCCTTTTCTTTTCTTTTCTCTTCTTTTTTTTTTTGTTGTTTGTTTGATTGGTTTTTCGTTCTTCATGAACTGATTTCTTGTTCTCACCTTCAAAATTAAGAAAAGTTCAAATGTCCATTACATCTAGGGTTGATCGCTTTCAAGGGAAAACACCTGGTTAAGATTAGAATTGGTTCTCATTTTTTCCTCGCGCTTGCTTGATCTTGCTGTTGGGTGCGTGCTTATGGAATGCGGTAAATTTTGTCTCTCTAAGCGTAGAGGGATTTTACCGGAAAAAGAGACTAAGTAAAGACGGATACCCTTGTTCCTGAAACCGGAGAAACAAAACCCCGATTGCTTTATACTCCATCACTTTCTTATCAACCTGCACAGTTTTCGCGTGAATGCGCAACCAATATCGTTACATGATTTTGCTCATTCTTTAACACCTTACATACCTATCTTGTTGTAAACAGTTCGTCTGTCTTAAATGGATGTTTCTCATCGAAGTCGTGTTTTGTGCGGATAGGCCACAAGGGTGGAAATTCTGAATAAATTTGCCCGATTAAGTAGTGAACGAACGTCACATTTACGTCATTAAAGCGGAAAAAAGCCTAGCCAAGTGCCTGGTTTTCGAGAGGTAAATGTCTGAGGCTGTTTTAGAAATAATGAATAAAAACCTCATTTCACTTCATTTTCCTGCACGTTTACTTCGCCATAAGGTCATATGTTTTGCATTATTGGTGTGTGAATAGCACCTACATTACTTTGATGCCTTCTCATCGGCTTTAAACTATGCAGGGAAGTTTATATTTATTTGTAAATCTATCGTCTGGAGTCTCATTATTTTGTGTCTCGGATTACGATGTTATCCTTGCGGCCTGTTTTAATTCCCTCTGGGGTTATAAATCGTTTCAAAGCCATTCAGCGTTTTTCCCCGTCCTCGTATTACTCACCCACGCTAAAAATACAGAGATGACAGGCGGAGATTAGACTGGATGACCCTATAAATACAGGTCGCGTAATTTCATCACAGATAGTTAAGGACATCACCGAGTAAAGACAAGAGTGATCAGAAGAGAGAGAATTCTAAGAGAGTTTGGTTCTTATCAATCGTGGCCTCTTTATTTGGTTTAATTACGCCCACAAAGATGAAGGCAAAAATCAAGAAGCAAGGTGAAAAGTGGCAAAATTCGGTTGACACGTTGCCGCTTCCACGGAACGTTTTCAACGTGGTTGTCCTCGGTGCGGGAGGCGTAGGAAAAACGTCGCTTGTTACGCGTTTCGTCAAGAATGAATTTTCAGATCGCTACAATCCAACAGTGGAAGATTTGTACGAGAGGCCCATTGAGTTGAGAAAAGGTGTCAGCGCAGTTTTGCAAGTGCTAGACACGGCGGGTTCTTATCAATTTCCTGCCATGAAAAGACTGACACTTCAGTACGGAGAAGCGTTCATTATTGTGTATTCAGTTGTCGATCCTGCTTCACTTGACGAGGCAGTGAAACTGCAGCAAGAAATCTACGAGGCCAAAGGCACAGAAGATGTACCCATGGTGTTTGTTGGTAACAAGTGCGATCTGACCTCAGGAACAGACAAGCGGCTTGTGAGTCATGCCATCGCGTCTACGCTCACTCGCGGAAAAAACTGTATTTTGGCGGAAACTTCGGCTAAGTACAACGTGAACGTTAGCGGTGTCTTCACTGCCTTATTGGCGCAAGTTGCACTAGCCAATAGTCAAAGTATATCGAACGAGAGACCAAGGAAGAAGAGAAGTGTAGTTTCCTGATTTGACTGAATGCGAGGAAACGGAATTTCAGTTAGGAACTTGTGGTTTGGTATATGGACTAAAGGCTCAATACATAAAATTAGATATCCGTCTCCGCTCATGACATGACATTTTCGTGTTGAACTTGACATATTATTGCAAAGAGTTGCTCCAATGTTGCGCAACGCCTTAAGGGCATAGCAAATGTCCACTTTTCCATGGTCATGTGCGCCCTTTCCACGGTTATGCGCGCAATTTGCTTAGAATCTCGTGCTCAGAATTTAACTTATTTAAAATGCTATGAACTTATTTGTAAATAGACATGAAGAAATGAATCAAGAATGAGGAAAAAAGACAAAATATTCTTTAAACGACATCCTTAAAACATTATACCAATAAAGAAAGATAGTGTCATAAAATTTTATCACGTGGCAGTTTTCGGTGTCACGCGCTGCTGAGTAAGTAAGTAAGTAAGTTATTCATGGCTCGTGATATGGTCTGATATTACTTGACAAGTCAGCGTATTTGCAGTTATGAACATTACAGATTTCCTAAAGCATGTAACTCCTTGAAAATACTTAGTCATGTAGAGGATCTGTGTTACTTCAATTAAATGCCTTGTAAATAGCTGTAAAAATGAAAATTACTTGTACAGATTAATTTAAGTGATACAACATTGTAATTATAAAGATCTCACCAAAAAAATAAATTATTCAAGGTCGAATTTTGTGGAGAGTGTGCAGTTTTCGTCGTTCTTACTACTTTTCCCTTTTATTTCCAATCCTGTTCACATGCAAGGTTCAAATCTGAATTAACATAGCATCATGCATTCAGAACGTAGAAGTGTTCAAACAGGAATTGTTTTTTTTAGCCGAGTTTTAACTTAAGAATGTTTGAAATTTAAGGTTACATTACTGGGTTTATTAAGTGTTACAGGCGACTTTTAAATTTTTTTTGGGAGTAAAGGAGGACTTTCGATTTCTATTTTCTCTGACAGTTTATTAACTAGATAAAGAACATTCATCTGCAATAGCCCTCGATCAATTCTTCTTTTTCGTGTGGGCTAGGAAGAATAAAGGGCTGTTCTTTCAGGAAGTGCTTAGGAATGATTGTGATATCTGAGAAGATTTCGAAGCAATCATTCCAATGCAGTGAATTAAAACTTCTCTGATCCGAAAGCGAGGTTTGATGATAGACTCTGCGCTATCGTGCGAGGTCGGAAAGATGTAAAGTGGCTTTTTGAGAAAAATCCTACTGCTTTATACGGTCTACTTTTGCATCAATCTTAACGTTTTCTGGGATTCCTTGTAACTTCAGAGATGATTGTCAGTTACACCATCATTCTATTTTTCTAAACAGATTAAAGAATGCGTGACTGGTCTTGTCTGTTGTGCCATTGCAGAAAAGGCTAGTAACGCATTTTCGTCTGGGTCATGCCTTTTTTGTCACACAGTGATCAGCGTTGTGGGGAATTCTCTCACACTCAATCTGATTTAAAACGTGTTGGTCGTTACAGAGCAATTAGACTTTGATAAAGTAATGCAACAAAGTTTTGTAACATTCGAATAACATGAGTCAAGCCGACCCTCTTATCCACGGATGCGATATTGCTCCGGTAATCTTTCACTTGGAGTGAAGTGATGTTATTTTTGAAAACAAGTACCTGATTATTTAAGTAGACAAGCTGCCTTAAAAAAAAAAAAAGAAAAAAAAACCTTTATTAGTTCAGTCAACATTACAATGTTATGACTTCCGGTTTGGCACAGTAATGCACCGTCAAAAAATGAGGTTATTTTGCAAATCAACATAATCGCCAAGTGATGTATTTAGCCAACACTTACCATAAATATTTATGTGATGATGTAATGCGTGTGCCACATCACTTAATAATATCATTATTTGATATTGCATCACCTGAAAGTAGTTGGAGAAAAACTGTACTTAGAGGCAAGTGCTTCTGCAATTAAATTTAAACCAGGAAAAAGTCTATAATCAAATGAAATGCAAGGGTGCTCTTTTTCGTCCCTTCTGGGGTAGAGAGAGTGATAACTGAAAAAAACTTGAACTCAGAAAATAAGTTACGTTTTTTATTCTTAAAGTTGATGATTTATGTTTTTTCATAGCTAGATAAAATACTGCATTTCATTCGGCGTATATTCTGAACTCTCAGGCACAAATAATATATTTTTTAACGGGATTCGTGCGGCATAATCCTTTCTGACAGTTACGATTTGAAATTAAAACAAATGACAACTTCAGGATTTTCTTGTCGTTCCCCTCGTCTGACCCACGTCAGACAAAGCAATGCTGGTCTTTACTCAAAGCTTGATCCCTTCACCACCAATTTCCAAAAGCAGAAATGACGAGGTGGCGCAAACTGGATTGTTGACTAAACAATGGTGCTATTTTGGGAAATGTAGGTGTGCGGAAGTACATATCGCCTGACACCCATCTAATATGGCCAAAAGGGAATTTTTGGAGAAATACAACCAGTATCTAAAAATATCACCAATTTCTTTTTCTATTGAGCACAGCAATTTTTTTGTATCTTTGCTGTAATGCTCTTTGAATTGTAATACGTTGGATTACAGTGGTAAACCCGAAGGATTTCTCTTTTCTGTTCTCTTTGTCTCGAATAAGTCTGCGTCCAAATTCTTAGTCTTCCTGTTGTCTTATGCAACCTGGAGCTTGCACTCGTTACATTGCATCACTTTCAGGTTTACCCTGAAATTCTCAAAAGAGCCAGAAGTTGGAACTTCCGGGAATTAAACTTGCGTGGCGTTTGATTTTTTTGTGTGCTTTAAAGCAAAGAGAGGCGGTGTGTTTCAGTTTATTTGTTTATGTTACTTTTATTGACAAAGGATAATGCACCTTGCAGAGTTTGTCTTTTACGTTACCCAACAGATGAATTCCGGATTCTGTGGGCTGCAAACGTTAAGCTTCAATTAGAAGACTTTTTTTTTTCGGTCCAACTTATCTTTCTGCGGTAATTTTGAGTTCATCCCGCCCTCATTTGATCGTTAAGAGTTTATACTGCTTTGGACTTACAACTCTCATTGTTTCTCACCATCACAATTTTTTTATTTTTTGATTATCAGATGGAAACCTGGCAGAAGTTTGTCGCTTGTCTCCACAGAGAAGATCCCCTGTACTCTCAAGGAAAAACCGCGAAAGTAAGTTTCTATGTTCTGTCCAAATCGCAAAGTTCCTTTTTTCCCACGATCTTAACTTTTTGTACGTCCTTGGTCCACGGAGGGCCTTAACCCATTTTTTTTCTTCGATCAATTACGACCGTTGATATTTTATAATGCATCTCAAAAAAAAACTGGCGGTTGGTTTGCCTTTCAAAGTTTGAAGAAAGTTTGAAAACTTACCCACCACTCAATGTTTGCACGCTACAGTTTGCTCAGTAAAACCATTAGGTTGGCACGAACTAATATCTGTCATCCAGTTTCCAGAATCCGATAGTCAACCTGCACAGTTTTCGCGTGAATGCGCAACCAATATCGTGACATGATTTTGCTCATTCTTTAACACCTTTCATACCTAATTTGTTGTAAACAGTTCATCTATCTTAAATGGATGAAAACTTACCCACCACTCAATGTTTGCACGCTTCAGTTTGCTCAGTAATACCATTAGGTTGGCACGAACTAATATCTGTCATCCAGTATCCAGAATCCGATAGTTTAATCGAAATCTTTCTTATTATCCATACAAATATGTAGCTTGACTTGTGCAATTTTAGAAACTTCGCTTGTTTTGAGGAGTACCTGGTTGTACCTTCTCCCTCCCCTAGATTCTGAATTCTAAGGAAGCGGTCGAAGGTATCAATTATTTGGACCTTTAAATCATTTCTTTTCCTTTTTTCAGGGATTCGTATCCCGGAAGTGCAAGAACGAGTTGCTGATGCCGTTAACAACATCGTGAAACATTTCTACAAGCCTGAGAAAGAGGTGACGGTCAAGTAGCACTATTTCACGTTTTGCCTTTTTAAAACTTTAGTTTCGGGTGCTGGATTCTTTTTTTCGCTCTTTCATCGGGTAAAACTGTGTTAACCTCAAGTAAATCATTCTGTTTCAGAGAGGAAACCTAACCTATTTATTATGTGGTGATGGAGGTCTCTGTCAAGCATTGGAGCAGGTAAAATCCAAGCATTTTTGTTCATTATAGGACACTCTCCTTGTCGATAACAATATAATTTTGTAATAAAATATGTGTTTATTGTTCATCGTGATGAAAGATAGGAGATAAACTTTATTCGTTTGTCTCACGATAGAGCCACTTTTGATGTTGATCGCGACGTTTCGACTGCAATACTGCTAGTGTTCATCAGGCGATGAGGTCGATTGTTTACGTGTCGCTATTTGTAGCACATTGGTTCGCTGCTATCGGTGCTTTTCGATCCTCACTATTATTCCGGTTGCAAGATGATGTTCCCTCATAGGTCCTCACTGATCAGCTGTTGTGTTGTTTGATCGTGGGTATCCAAGCTTCGGGAATTTCGATTTCATTATTCCTATTGATGTTGTCGGGATGAAGTCTTATATGGATAGCCTGTTTGACCATACGTGTGTACCAGTGGGGGTCACGATCAATAAACTTAACCTTGCTCCAAATAGGAATATACCCCGTTTCGTTAGCGTGCTCCGAAACCGCAGAGGTCTTGAGTACGAGCAAAGCCAATGTCTCTGTCATTTTCTTTTTATCTTTTCTCGCATTGATCTCCCTGTTTCACCGATATACACTTTGCCGCATTCACATTGGATCTTGTAAACGACACCGTCTTGTTTTGTTGGTTCCAGGACGTCTTTAGGTCGTATTAAGTGAGACCTAAGTGTTGTGTCAGACTTGAAAACGGTCCGTATGCCTTGATGTTGTAAGCAGCGGTCAAGAACCTCTAATACACCCTTTATGTAAGGGAAAACGGATTTAGCGTTAAATTCTGCGCGGGTTCTTTTTTGGCTGTTGCCCTTGTTGTCTTTGCAAGTTTCCGAAAATATAATTTTATATGGTGAAGAATTGAGAAAAGGACTTAATTTTTTTATGTCTGTAGGTATTTCAGTGTGGTTTTAGGTCATCCCGACTTTTCCGTAACAATTTCTTCATCTGGGATATTTTGGGTAAGTGCTGCTTTCTTATGTAAAAGTTACAGCACATTGACAAGCGAAGACAGGGTTCACGCGCACGGCACGGAAAACCTGGAAACTCGTAGCATTGCACCACATCATTTTTAGGCATGAAAAGCGCTCGAGTGAAGAGGGCGTGTGTCGCACGCGATCAGTCAGCGGGGCTCGGAGCCTGCGTAACCATTTGGAGAGTGAAAGTCTCGCCTAAGAGAGGAAAACGCGCATTCTCCTCGTGCATTTCCTTCTTTTTACCCGTGTCCTTAAGAAATCGCGTCGTAGCTTTTACTCAAGGGCTTATTACACAGATCAGGAAGGTCGAATGAAGTGAGTCCGACTCGCGAGCTTAGTTGAATGCCCGAGCATATCAATCTCATTTAGAATCGCCATATCCAAAGACAAACGTCATTAGCTTAGATTACACTATAATGCGAAATCTTTTTCGTGGTAAAATGTTTGTGAATTTTCAAAATAGGTTTCAGAATAAAACTTTGAGGTATCTGAGTTTGTGGTTTGTTTTTCTTCTTTTTCCCGTCTCTAATGTTTACAGAAAAAGGTCAGCAGTATCTTTCGTCCGCGGAGGAGGACTCGGATCAAGCCGATCCAATGAAAAGACCGCGAAGAACTTACTGTAGCGTAATAACGCGAATAAATAATGCGTCACACACCATCGGCAAAGACGGCAAGGTGCGTCTACTTTTAGAGCTCAGTCTTCCTTGGATTCTGATTTTCGTACTTTAATAGGTTGACATCATTCAATTTACATGTGATGAGCGTTTTCACCACATGAAGAAGTTATCCCAAACGTTGTCCCAAATGTTTCCACCAATTCTAGAAACCATTTTAGAAAGAGGGGTCTGCTATTTTTGTCGACAAATTAATTACTA
Organism: Pocillopora verrucosa; assembly: GCF_036669915.1. Taxonomy (NCBI): domain Eukaryota; kingdom Metazoa; phylum Cnidaria; class Anthozoa; order Scleractinia; family Pocilloporidae; genus Pocillopora; species Pocillopora verrucosa. Next base: position 19,848,995 of record NC_089312.1, on the reverse strand, counting down.
ATATCATGAAACAACCATTAAATTAAAAGTAGCAGTGGTGTTATTTGAACTAGAAAATTAAAAATGTGAAATATGAAAAGAGTGCAAGCATTTCCTTGTTTTCTTGCAGTTCCAGTCCTTTGTGTGCCTCGGTGCGCGGTAAGTATCATTTTCCATTGATTATATATATATATTTTTTAAAGAGCTAATTGTCTAGTAGTTTGTGGTGATCAAATTAAATTAGATGGCAGCGCCAGTTTTCGCCAACTGCTAAGTAAAAAAAATTGCAATCTTTTTGTCGCAGCCAAAAGACCAAGGCATGTTTTTCAGTCAGCTTCGATAGGAAATAGCTGCAACTGCTTCTTTTATCTTTCACTAGCATTTTTATTTTTTTGCGCCTTTCAGTTCCCGTCCTACGTTACTCTCCTAACATTTTTGTCCTTCCCTTCCCTCAGAGACCATTTGCTTCACAACTGGTTCGAGCTGCTATCCACGTGTCCTGCAACAACCAACATGTACGACACACCTTCATTCTTCAGAGACAGTGGTCTAATGCAGTTTTTGGTGGAGTTACTTCAGACTTTAGTTGAATTCAACATCACACTGGAAGCCTCGCTTCTGAAAGGAATCTCTTGACACAATAAAGATTGGAAACTTTCTTTTAGACAGCAATCTCTTACTTAGATCGTTCATAGCCATTTTTGAGCTTTCGAATACCAGCTGCAGAAGGAGTATAGACCAGAATCTCTTAATCGGGTCGGTCTGTGTGGTGACGCTAAAATGCAAAGCGTGTGCAGCTGGCTATCTGAAAACGGCCGGAATGCCAATGCGCGCTTTTAAAATTCGTTCGTCTGCTATTCTCTTTGTTAATATATCCAAGCACAAGATTTAAATGCGCTTGATTAACTTGCCATCAAACCGAACGCGGTGAGCGGAGACTTGCATGCAATATTGAAGTACTTTCTGTATAGTAACCAACATTGGCCTCATGGAGAGAAAGGTTTGCTTTTGTACACAACATTTTTTCGTATTTTGTAAGATAAACATCAATGCCGAAATCAAATTGGGCGAAAATAATTTTTTTTTTACTTATAATAAATGTAAATGCATGTGTAAATAGATTAACTTATTGATCTTTAGGTTAATCGAAGGTTTAAAGACAATGGTTAATGAAGGTTTTCTAAGTGACAGACAATTTTGTATTGATTGGTAGAGTAAAACAAAAATGTCAATTTGTTCAGTCAAACAAAGTAGTTTTTCCTCTGAAGACCTGCGCATTTACTAGCAGCTTAATTTTTGAGTAATCTTAGACTGCAAATTACACCTCTGATTACCTAGACAGGTGCTAGGGGAGGTTTAAGGTTAAGGTTAAGAAGTCGCGCGCGTGACTTACAGCAAGACTTCTCGCGCGCGTACCGTCTGTAACCCTTCACGCAGGCTGACACTATTGTAACCTCATTTCCAAGGAAAAGGTTACCTAGGTAACAAAGAGGGTGAAAGGCCCCTGTAAGGAATATGAAATCTCCTTGGCAATTTTACTAAGGTGTTGCCAAAGCTACGTAATTTTCTGATAAGAAATAAAACTTTGTTTAATTTATTATTAATTATTTATTGGAAACAATTCCATTTTGATATGTTTTTGAAATTGAAATAAAGGTCGGGGTAAATTTTGTGATTCTATGTTGATAATACTGTGGTTGAAAGAAGATGTTATTCAGTTAATGATTCAGTCATACCGGAGTAAAACAGAACTCCCAGTGCCCCCAATAGGAGTCGGACCCACGACCTTCTAGTTAGTAATTCGGATGCTCTATACCACCGAGCAGCGCTTAACCACAATCAGTGTCGAAATTAGATGACACATCATGTTTGAAGAGTCCTATCAATGTGAAGAATAACACTCCTGTTGATAACACATGCACCCTAAATCATTGACAAGGCCTCCCTCTCCCATTCAGTGTTGCCTCTATGTAGTTAGAGGTTCATGGCATCACAAAGCAACATCATATTGTTTGGGGGGGAGGGGAAAAATTTTGTCGCCGATTGTAGGCCCATGGTGACGACCTTCCTGCACACTGCTATAATAAGGATGTGTTGTAGGTCTATGGTGACAAACTTGCTGCACGCTGCTAGTATAGGAATGTCGATATGTGATGCTTTTGCGCAACGATGATGTAAATGCATTTATTTAGTTATTTACTCCTATTCACTTTCAAAGCCGATTATGAGTGAAACTTCGATAGACAACTCAATAGCTGGGACTGAATATTACTTACAGTCGTTACCTCTTTACGCTCATTAACCTTTAGACCCCTACGAGTGACGAGCATCTAATTTCTCTTGACAATATCATTCGCCGAATCGCACAGTAGTGTCACGAGAACAAAGGAAATGATCACAAACTAAAGAGGCTTTTGATTGCTAAACAGATTCTCCTTGTTAGCAGCGTGGGAAATATATAGAAAGCAGTGTACAGAATAAGCATACGGGTAAAGGGTGAAGGAATTTGTGGTTTCATCCTCTTTGAAATATTCGGTTGATTATGTACAATATGAGAGATTGAATATTGTCTAACTCCTTTAAGATTTAGACAATATTCAATCTAATTCCCTTTCAGCGCTTTCATCCCAAGTCAGTAAGCTTGACAAATGGCCTTTACCGAAAACCGATCACCTTCAATAAAAGTGTTAAAGTTTCTTGTCGCACCATCAATTTCTCTGAAATGTTTTTAAACTAATGGCCTGGACAGTTGTTCCCGTTGTAACACGGTTGTTATATTGCCATGGGTTTGGTCTCAGTGCTATTCTCTGCAGGTTAGAGGAAAACACGCTTTAAATGCCCGGCGGTACTTTGATACCCTCCAAGCGTAGACAAAGGGATTCGCCGCAGACGTTAGAAAGAGAAGTCCTGCAAATATGACTTCCAGCTTCTTAAATGTTGAGGACTGCGCACATGGCTGGCAGAAGTAGCGAAGATGAACAACTATAAACTCGGGTAACACAGTGCCGTAAAACAAAGTCAATACCAAAAAAGTTGTCACTGCCATGCGTCTTTGGTTATCCCAAACTTGCTTATTTGTCATCCCGACGTTTCGTAAGTGTCGTTTTCTCTTCATTAGGACACGGGAAACGTTGAAGTAAATGACTGTTAGCAATACTGCAGGAACCGAGACGTGAGTGTGAGTGTAGAGAATTATGACAATTTTTTCTGGAATGCTTGTCAACTGAAGAGAGGATAAGATAAAGCCGACTGCCCACATGAAGGCGATAGCAATCTTGTATTTCGACTTTGTAATCATCCATGTGTATGTAAAAGTGTGTGCTACGACAAAGTAGCGATCAAACGACAACGTTACTATTGTCCCACTTCTTACGAACAACAAAAAAATCAGAACAAAGCGAACAACAAGATCTAGTTTGGCAGGAATCAGCCAACTCTGGTATTGGTATAGAGCTAATACTGAAGCGAGATTCCCTGCTAGCAATCCAATAACAAGATCAGAAACACAGAGATTTGTGATGAGCATATGCGCAGGTTTATCGAGTAAGCGACGGCTTTCCTTAAATGTTGTCACCAGCAAGACCGTGTTTCCCACTGTTGTTATTAAAGAAAGCGCAAAACCGGCAACTGTAAGCCCCAGGAACAGTTTAGAATCACTGATTATCCGGGAATCGTTCGTCAAATATACCTCATCTTGTAGTTTTGAAGATACTGATTGCTCCATCGTAGAAAGAGAGTCTGAATTTTCAGGGGAAGTCAACTGTTTCTTATCCTGAAAAGTCAGTGACGTCAGAAAACATTAAAACATCCTGTTTCTAAAAATCTGTAAATAACCGCTTACGGCTTGTCACGTTTACAAACTTTTCCCGTAATCTTCCAATATCCTGCGTGGGTTATTATGCCGATAAACCGATAGAAAAAGAGATCTATTCGATTAAGCAACCAAAATAGGCGTGGTTATATATTATTAACCACATTGCAGCTTGGTTGTTTCTAGGTAACCAAATGCGAAATAAGTTGCATTCTTTTTTTTTTTAATAAGATTTGTTTGTGTAGGATGATGTTCGGGCTGAGATTAACCAAGATTTTCAGAACATACTAAGAACATACTTAGGCTGAGAGTCAGTCAAGTCCGTCTTTATTTCGCTCATTTTTTGCGAGAAGAGTAAATAAAGGTAAAAAAAATGTAAAACTGTGGTCTAGCAGGACAATTAACTCAAATACTTAGAGACATGTTTTAACGTTAACAATGCGTTTTCGAAAAAAGTTGTGGTTAGTCATCGTGGTGAATAACAACAAAAGCTAAGTTTTCCGTTTGTCTCACGATGAAGTCACTTTAATGCGTTTTCTTATTACGTACATTGAAGAATAACCGAGATTGTACTCGAACTTAATTTATCTAGTGATATATTATGCCACACAACTTTCAGATCATGTGAAGAACATTTTCAGGCTTAAATTGCAAAAAAATAAGAACATTCAGACTCAGCTTAAAAATTATTCTTAGTGCGAAATTGATTATTTGTAAATAATTTTTTTGCCACATGACAGTTATTTGTACGACAGACAGACACTTTAATTTTAAGGCTCAGAATGGCTCTTTTAAGTGCTTGAAAGCAACCTGCCCCGAGCACAAAGTGATATAAAATCAATATTACATAAAAGTTGCACGAAATTTATATTTGCTCTTAAAAAAAATTAATATTTCGGACATAAATTTAATGTTTTGGCAGTATCTAATCATCTGGAAAAACTATCAAAAACAATGTAACCTCGTTCATAACCAAAATGCGAATTTCGTCATTCGTAAATAAATATTTTTGCCAGGTGACAGTCCTTTGTCAGACAGTTGGACAATTTAATTTAATTTTAAGGCTCAGGATGGTTCTTTCAAGTGCCGGAAATCAATATTACATAAAAGTTTCGGGAAATTATGTCAGAACACATAAAATTTAAAATGTCAGACATAATAATAATGTTTATGCAATATCTCATCGTCTGAAACAATTCTAAAAACCAATACAACCTTGGCAATATCAAGATCCCTAAATAACCTCCATACCAAATTACCGAGTCCCTTAAATAATAAATACTCAAAACATAAATGTGGATATCGGTTAAGTGGCCAAAATGCAATATGGTACCTATTGACCAAGAGGAGAGCCGGAGGGGAAAATATTTGGCTCGAAGTCATGACAAAGGGTCCGGGCGAGCGCAGAGAGGTGCATATGTCATGAGCCAGAGCCTAGTGCTTTCCCGTTCAGCCCGACCAAACTCAGTCAATGAGCATTTTATCATAATTATGACCTCTTAGTGCTGAAACTTTCCACAATTTTGTTTCAACTAAATAGGACCCGATAGACGGGCACACGTGGGATCACAAAATAAAAGACTCTACCATAAAAACTTTCCCTTATTTTTCGAGTCGGAACATGAAACTAATTTTGGTTACTTAGATAAAACCAAACCATAATGTGGTTTTTTTACTTAACCACGCTTGTTTTACCTACATACATGTAACCACTCTAAATAATAAGGAGACATTTGGTAGCCCATATAACAATGTTTTAAATGAGAATTTGCAACCACAGCAAGACCCAGAGGCGGTCAACGCAAGAGAATTATGTTCAAAGAATGATCGCTTTGAGCAAGAACCGTTAGAAGTTTTTGTGTGAAACAGTGCAAAGTCTTCATATGTCAGAAACGTTGAGAATGCAGTCATTGCCATCACTAAATGGTGAATATAGCTGAGCAATTGGCAATATCCCTAATAACAATCATACGCCTTATGAAAACAGCATTTAGGCTCGGTGTGGGGATTGAAGAATTTTTTTGGGACTCAGATCTTTTTGGTTTTACAATACCTAAAAGCCGAAGGTTATATTTACACGCATTCATTCATATTTATTCGAACTTGTCTATGAAAAAAATCTGAAATGGGAGTTACAAGATTATACAGATAAAGAAAACTTTCCCGAAAAAGTGACACTGAGTGAAAAAGATTCACAATTGAATCATCTAGCTAACAACTAGCTCATTTCACCATCCACTCCGAAAAACGCGCCAGCTATTCCGAATGCTTATGGCTAAATTTTCAGCATGGAAGCATGACGTTGATGACTCTTAGTGTTGCCAACTTTGTATCTTAGTGCGGTTACTCAAAATCTTTTAGACAACCCTGATTAGTAGTACTGGACAGGCTTGGAAGCTAACTAGTTACGTAATTTCCTATCGTCTTTGCACCATTTGCCCTGGTCTCAAACCCAGACTTTTCACGACGAAGTGGTTTAGGTACAGTTACACGGTAAAATCTGGGTACGAGATTACCCTTGCCCCACCTTCGCCCCTCCTTCATACACACCTATCTCTATTAAGAATAATACATGTGGCCACGTGACGAAGTCCACGCAATTCTGCACTTAGATTCAGGAATTAACATGGACGCCGGAGTAGCGGGCAAAAGAAAACACTTCGATTTAGACGAAGATACTACCAATCGAAAGGTGAATTTTTTTGTCATATCACGAACGTTCATTCCTAGTTTGTGGTATCGAGTTACCCTTGGTTGTTCCATACAAACAGAGAGAAAAGATGATCATATATTGTATTTGTCGATCGTACGTGCTTCGTTGTGCTTCGTTGTAGTCCATTGTTTTGATTGTTATGTACATCTACTACAGGTTTTTTTCGCTTTTTTTTGTTGTTTTCGCAGAAGCATCTAGCTGAGGATGACGAAAAGAAACACACTTCGATAGTGTTTTCATTAAAAGAAGAGATTGGGTCGCTGGCCCGAGCTCTCAAACTTTTTGAGGTACTGCATTCATTTACCTGTATTTAGAATACTGCTTGGAGGTGCTTTAGGCGTTATTTTTTGGAGAGTGGGTGATCTAACGATTCGTTTAAAGTCAAATCCTCTGTTATTCAGTTTCTGTAAGTATAATTTCCAATCAGCATTTTCTGATGAAATTTCCGAGACGAAAGTGTTGTTAGAACGGGCCCAAGTTACTCGTAAAGTTAATGCGGTCTTTTTTTTTTTTTATCTGATGCAATCATTACTAAGAGCCTCTAAATGAAACCTTGTTCGCTGTGCTTTTCGAGTGAACCTTCATCATTGCTATCACATTTCCAGATCCAAGAATTTACATTCTACCCAAAGAAAAGTACACCAAAACTGCTCTCCAAACTTAATAAACATCTCACCTCAGCGTGTTTCATCGAGATATGAATCCCGCGGGAAGTTGAGAGAGTATCAAAGATGGCAAAGAGTTGCTCAAGGCGTAGTCGAGAGCAACTCTAGCTTCTTGAGTGCTCTCCAAATTATCAATGTGCTTCTTAATTCGATGATTGCACAGCTTGTGTCTGAACTAATTGTTTCTCAACACTTTCTACGCAGCTGTTAGGATGTTGTTTTCTCAAATATCAACATTCTTGAGGAACAAAGTGTTCTGTAAATCTGGGGAAAAAAGCTGTAACGAAACAAGAACAATTAAATAACTCTTAACCAAAGAAAGAAGTTATAGTTTTAGTCAGAATCTCTCTCTCGGAAATCAAGAAAGAATCATTATGCAAATTTGCCGGATTTATCGGATAACCGTGTAGCATTGTGTGAAAAGACTGAAAGCTGCAAGATTTTTGTGATTAACTGATGTGTTTTCAACTTGTGAATATGCTGAAATTTTTGCATATACAGGTATTTTTTTATTAACCTTTCAATGAGAGAAAACTGTTTAAAAGGCATGTGAAATTGTATGGTCAAGGGCAGATATAGGGGTGTACAAGAGGTTGGAAGGATAAAACTTCTCTACTTGGCTTTTTCTTTGGTCTTTTTTAAAAATTTTTGTAATGAACCAAAATTCTCAGAACATTGTTTCTTCAGAAGCATTCATGTACAGTTACAAAAACTTCCAGAATGATGTGAGCCATTTATAACTACATAAATAAACCTGTAGAAAGGAAAAGGCTGTTTGTGTTCCTGCCTAGAATTCTCCAAGGATATTTATCACACCAGTAGATTTATAGAATCACCCGCCAACTACATTAACATTTGAATTGAAAGGGTTCAAAAATTGAGTTGCACATAGCTTCATTTCGTTATCAGTAGTTAAGAAAAATTATATGGCTGACATGATTTAGCTGTTAATTAAAGGTGGCTTTACTTAGCTGAAAAATATCAACTTGACTTGGGTTCAAACTGACTATGCTCAGTTTACGTTGCAATGTTAGTATGTTTAATGGTCACTAGAGATATTATTGATTGGTAAAAATGTTCTCTTTTATTGTCCACAGGATCACAAGGTGAACATGTCACACATTGAGTCAAGGCCATCAAAGCGTTCCAAGTCAGAATATGATTTCATTGTGGATTGTGAAGAACTTCAAGGGGCAAAGCTTGAAAAGTTTATGGATGCCTTGAAGGGTCATGCTTTGTCAATCATGCTTCATTCAGAGGAAGGAGGAGGTATTTGCCAGTTACATATAAATAATTGACCATTTAATTGTAGATTTTCTATGCAAATTTGAATTTATTTTTCTTATTAAAATTATCTTGTTCATTACCTTTCTCTACCCTGCTCATTACTCTTAGTCTCCAAAAAACTGGGCATAATGAGAACAAAGGTAATATTAATCTGTGCATTGTCTTTCAGACAGCACAGCATGGTTAAGTGATCCCATACCATCAATCCCTATAATATTCTGACATGTAATGTTCCTTTTTTGGCACATTTGTAACAATCACTTTTACTTCGCCTTTTCTTTTCGGCCAGAAATTTGTTTTGGGCAGTATATTTCAAAGTAAAGGCAAACTGATAGTTTTAAAACTTGCAGACAACACATATAACATGTTATCTCACTGATATTTCTGCTGTAATTCCCCCAGACAGTGTTTGGCATCAGGTGCTAGAAAGCTAATGTACCTGAAAGTCCAAGTAGGGTCACTTTTATTGTTCGATTTCTTGACACAATTACATGAGATGCTTTTCCTTGAAATTAAGATTCCTGATACCTGGGAAACCAGTCTCCCTTAGAAAGAAATTGATAATCATCTCAAGAAAAGACCGCAGATGGAGGTAGCCTAACCCTTTCCTACAAGGGAAAGCATTCTTGCCAAGGGTTAGGGTTACCACAACATGTTTCTTTTGATTAATGGGACGTGGCAATGATTTTCCCTTGGGTAGGCTAGAATAATTTGTTTATAAACATTTAAGTTCTTTTTGCGCAATTCAAACTTGCGTTTGATGTGCTGTGAAGGGTATATTACAAGCCTACAAACCATACTTGGGCAATGACTTTTTACTACTTTCCTTATTTCTCGCACCTTGTATAATAAATGCTATAACTTGATGATGTCTTTTTATTGTGAACATTTCTCATGATCATTCCCTCTTTAGTTGAAAAAACACACAATGAACATGAGCACCTGCACAATATATGCAGTTGTAATTGCACTTAGAAAAATTCGGGTTAGTGTGAACTATCATTGTCTTATTATGTTGCATAATTTAAGCTATGATACAATAAACCTTTATTTTATCTTGATAGTAATTAAAGCTAGTAGCTTGTGGGGTTGCGCATAAAATAAAATAACTACAAAGTTAAATAATAAAACTTTTAGACATATAACAAGATATAAAATATCAAATTTAAATATATATAATCAAAATATATGTTAAAGTTACCTAAAGATAAAATTATAAAATTTAAAATTTATGATATTCCAATGCCAATTCCATTTAAATTATTAGTAATATACAAAATCACTCTGCCTATATCTAGTTACTATGGCTTTTAGCCTTTTAGCAAAACTCCTTTTAAGTTCCAGTGTGTGTTGTACCCAGGTGAATCTATCGTCAACTGTCATGCCAAGCAGTTGTGTAGTTGTAACCCACTTGAGAATTGAGTCACCAAGACGCACAGGGGCCAGAGGTCCATGTACAGTTCTTTTGCATATCAGCATAACCTCACTTTTTCTTGGATGGCAGGATAAACAGCTGTTCAAACACCATTTGTAGACCTCATTTCATGCCTTGTTTAAGTGTGTGACTGCCACATCTGCTGTCTCACCAATACAGTAAATCATTGTGTTGTCTGTGTACATATATAACGAACCTGAAACAATAGAAGATGGTAAATTGTTGGTGAATAATGTGAAAAGGGTCAGGCCTAGTACTGAACCCTGTGGAATTCCATTAGGCACTGCTGCTGGATCAGATTGCATCTCGTTCAAGGTTGTAAACTGTTTCCTTTCATTCAAGTAATCTTTCAGCCACTCCAACAGTGATCCAGTGATGCCAAATTGTTATTCCAGCATTTTTACTAATGTTTCATGTGGAACACAGTTGAATGCTTTTTTAAAGTCCACAAATGCTGCTGCTACAATCTTTCTAGAGTCCAACTCTTTTCTCCACATTTGTGTTAGGTGGATTAGTAGGAGTTCAGTTGAGTAACCCCGTCTGTATGCCTTTTGGAGATTAAGTTGTTAAGGATAATGTGTTGTATGATGTTACTGTTAATCTCAGATTCCATGAACAGGATGCACGTTTTACAGCTCTTCTACTACTGAGTGTTTTATTTTTTATTAATTGAACCACACTTACAGTTCTCTTCTACGTTATAAAACTTTCAATCAAACAGTTAATTTTTATCAAAGTGGTATAAACAAAGGTAAAAGGTCGATCAAAGTAACTAATAATAATTGTTATAATGTGCAGATCTTCTAGAACTTCAGTGTAATCAGGACAGAAATGGCTTGTTATAATCAACATTAATTTCAATCAAAAGTATTTGACGTTTGTGTTGCCTTGAGTTTACAAAACATACATGTAGTTGTTCTTTTTAAGTACGTGCAAATCTCATAAACAAAGGTTTTTAATATTTAAATGTCTTTTGCTCATCCAGTATAAAATGATGCACTTTTAATTCAGTTAACCAGCACAAGTAAAAGGCACCTGCACATTGGTCACCTTGTTGGTCATGTTTAGCATTTCTGTTGGTTGTTTGAGTCAAAATTTTTGTGATGACTTCTTTTTTAGCAGCTGATATTTAATTTGCTGATATTTGTTTGATTTTTTTTTTCCACTTACTACTAATCTGTTGGGGTGGTTACATTGCAACTCTTCAGATGATGATAATGGTAAGTGGAAGAGTGACAGTTAATGATTATGAGTTGATTTTAGTGAAACCCACACTGGATGACTGCCACCTTGGCTCTCAAGAATCACCTTGACCTCTTAATTTTTACAAATCGACTGTGCTCTCCAACAATTAACTTTTTTTTTATTAAAAAAAAATTGGATAGGTGGGATTTCTTGACTGCATAATGCTGAATGACACCCAAACTTTGCCTACTTATTATGACAGGAAGTGCCAACAATGAAATACAAATCAATTGATCTTTATAATTGAATAAGAGAATTGGCAAAATATTTATTTGATTTGAGTAGTTGATGTGGAATAGCAGCAATAAAATTAGTGTGTGACATGAAGGTTGAAGACTGAAGGAGTTGTTTAGAACCTGTAACCCTTACAGTTAGTTCAATATTTACATGTTGTACATTTTCAGGCTTATATCTCCATTCTTGATGGAGATATAAGTTAGTTAGTTATAAGCTAAAGTTCAGCTGTAGCATTGCAACGCTTTGTTTCTGTGTCGGCATGAAGATACAAGTTCGTTATGCTTATTTAGTGATGAGAGGTCAGGTTGGTAAATTATCAGGAATTTTTCTTTTAGGCAGAGGTTGCATCTTTTACTGGAGCTGTTGTAGGGAGAGCTAGATGATAAGACATGCCATGAAATAGAATAGTCAATGTTGTCGTTCTTGAGTGTCCAGATGTGTTTGCTAAGTTCGGTGGAGTTTTTGTGCTTGGCGGAATGATGTGGTGTGATTTCTGTGTCTTGTTTTGAAGTCGGTTTCTGTGAGTCCAATGTATGTTTCAGAGGTGTTGTTGTCGTTCCGTGTGACGGTGGCTTGATAAACGACTGAAGATTGAAGGCAGTTACCGTTGAGCGGCAATTGTTCTTTTGTCGGCAGTTGCATGTTTTGTTGGTTCTCGTGCCATCTTTGTTGTTTTTCATGTAAGGTGAGTGAGACAAGTGTAAGATGTGCTTGTTGTGGTTGTCGATGACCTGTTTGGTGTTATTCATACAGCTGTAACTGTTGCGGTTAAATATCTTGCGGAGGCTGTGATCCTAAGGGAAATGTTTGTCGAACTATAATTATATAGGAATAAACTAAGTTTAAAAATTCTAAGATAATATAATGACTCCTAGATCTTCCCTCTGTCTCTTAAGCATGTTCTGTTCATTTAGAGTTACAGAGTTGAGGTTGGGGGGGGGGGGGGGGGGTTGTCAGAGGGTAGCCCCAGATCATCTTCCTATTAGAGGCTCTTTTTGTCCACTAAGCTGACAGGTGGCTCAGGTTGGTGTAATGTACTTCAGAGCCATGTGTAATAACTGCCATTTAGAGAAGTACATGTATAATGAATTATTTATGTTTGATCAAGAAATTGAGGGCAAAAAGTAAATTATTTATTAATTAGCAGTAATGATTCTTCTTACATGTACATGTATTAAAACTTGCTTATTTTTATAACATAGGCATAATAAAAAAGGCTTGAAAAGCAAATTTCAGCATCTACTGTAAATCAAGCTTATTATAACAACCTTCTACTTTCTCATAAATGTAGTGAAGATTGGTCTTTTTTAACTTGTGAATTGCATGCAAGCACAAGAGCGAGTTGTACGTATGATGTGGAAAATGGCAGTTGCTCACTTGCTTGATTGGTCAATACCTGTAAACTTTTTTTTGATTTTAGGCTTTTGAGTGCATTTGATAGTTTTTGGCAAGTAATAAACAAATGAAATGGCAACCTTTGTTGCTAAGAATAGTGGTGGGGTGAAAAAGAAGCCAATGATAATCTTAAAAGAGTTTATTTTTTTTGTTTTAGTTTCAACAAGTGATGCCAGCGACTGGCAGGCGTGCAAGGATTCACACTGAAATAAGAGAACAACCTTTGTTTTTCATAAAATTGTAATTTACAATCCTTGAACTTGAAAACAACCCGAAGATTCATTAAAAATATCACTTACTCTGAAGCGCCCGGAGTTTACAGGTGTTCAAAAGCTTTTTCTACTATGGCGTGAGATTGGGGACAAAATTGATCATTACATTTCATATCGTATGTTTTTTCTGTGTGAAGCAACAAAAGGTGCTGGCGACTGACGAAATTACAGGTTAATAAGAAAATCAAATAACATCTAAACAAATAATTTTGGCTACTGATTTTCAGTGAATTTTTAAAGAACAATTTTCTTTTAAGTTTCAAGACAATTTGAAGATTCAAAATAAATATTACTTACTAAAATGCGAAAGTTATACACCACAAAATTGATAAATAGGCCTGAAATGAAATTCTATCTTGTTCTTGATTATACATAGCCTAGCACATGACCAAAATCTACCCAGGTGGAAATCCAAAATAACGGTGGCAGTCTGGGCTTAGTTATATCACTCAAAACTTGTTCCCATTTGTCTCATTTGATAAAGAGGGAATCATTAATGTTTTCATTAAGACAGTATTGCCTTGATTTTCCAATATTTACAATGATAGACAGTAAATTTCACTTTTCACCCACATTTACTTTCAACCTTTTCTTTTGAACCAGAAACAAAAACAATATATGACTGTTTAAAAAACATGTCCACCCTTGTCAAATGTAATAGAATGATCATTTCAATTGTAATGCCAATCTTATCCCAATGTTACTTTGTTTCTTTGCTACATTAGCAAACACTGAACAACTGCTCATAGTCTAAATATGACAATCAACCACAAAATTCCCTAAACCAGATAACATTAAACATAATCCAAAAAATCATGTTAGGCATCTGTCAATTCACGAGTTTTCTCACAGAGCACTTTGATCTTTTGTCTCTTTCAATGCTAAAAACGGAAGCTTAGCTTTCAGAACCACATGAAAAATGAATTTAAAATCAATTACAGCATTAAATATGAAATCAAGGTCATCCTATGATAAACAGTACAATTTATCAGTAGGAAATTGTCACTTGACCCTCACCACCTATAGCTTCTTTAGAGGGCCCTTGAAAAAGATACCATGATTATAACACATATTATTTTTATTAAAATATTCGTAGATTTGATAATGAATGATCTCTCCCTATCTAGTGCCATGGTTTCCTCGCAAGATTGCAGATTTGGACAAATTTGCAAACAGAGTAATGAGTTATGGAGCAGAGCTTGATGCTGACCATCCAGTAAGAGCACATCTTTTTATTTTACTGTTGTGTTAATTCAAAGAATGTGTAGTAAAATAAACCAGTGATTATGGTTTCTGTTAATTTGTGAAGTTTACCTGGTAGTTGACCTTCATACTAACATCAGCAAAATGTTGTTTAAAATGAACGTTATCAAAATGAGCAAAATGTTATTAAAATGAAAATTATCAGAGTTGTGTAACACTTGTAAAATAAAGATTACTCACCAAGGGTAAGAGACCTGATTATGAGCTGTTTTCTTGTCCTGCCTAGATTAGCATTGTAGCTATTTGCAGGACATGAAGTTTTGTAAACCTTATATTTCTTTCTTTAAATAAAGAGTGAGTGTGCTACATGTATCTAACCCCTGATTTCACCACCTACTCCACCCCTCAGGTGACAGTTCTCTATTGAACCAGAAGTTTTGTTTTAGGAATGAGATTCTACAAATTTATTTTGAATTTCACTGACAATGGGCTTGTTTTTAAGGGCTTCACTGATCCAGTGTACAGGGCTCGCAGAATGGAACTTGCAGATATTGCTATCAACTACAAGCAGTATGTCAAATTTTGATTGTTCCTCAATTAAAATAGTCTGTATACTTGCCATTATTACTAATCAATAATTTTGTATTGATGACAGTGGTCAGCCAATCCCACATGTGAAGTACACAGCTGAAGAGATCAAGACCTGGTAAGAGATTTACATTTATATCTTAGTTAAGATTAAAAACAGATTGCTTTTTTCAATATAATAAATTGTTATTTTTATCATTATCATAATTCTTGCAAAATTGTTATTTTTATTATTACTATGTAATCATTATAATGAATGCTAGGGAAAGGTTTGTGCAGACTCCCCCCAAGAATTGTACAGTGTAGGTTGAACTGAGATAATTTTCCTAGCTCCTCCTCCTCCTCACAGCAGTTTGTAAGAATCTGTTATGAAAAAACCAACTAATCAATTGATCAAAACAAATGTTAAAGTATTCAATGATTTTATCCTAGTATATCAAATAATGTTTTTCTTTTTCATTCTGAATCAATTTTTGAAGGTATCATTCAATTCTTCATACTACTACTCTACTACTCTTTGCAGGGATAAGGTGTTTTCTGAGTTAACAAAGCTGTACCCTACTCATGCATGCCGTGAACATGGTTATGTGTGGCCTCTGTTGGTGCAAAACTGTGGCTATAGGTATGTTTGCTATGTTGCAAAAGAAATTAGTAGAGTTTTTCATAAACAAAGACTTGACTTCACTTTACTGGGTGGAAATGCTGTGTGTAGCTGGCAAGTGAAAAGCATCTAGCTATGGATTAGTGAGGGTGGGTCTTGATTAGTGTTGTTAATAAGGAATACACCCCCTTTGTTTCTAGGAGAGTGATGGCAAGCACCATTAAGGAGCACCATTGACTCACCCTCTAAGCTCTCTTGATACTCACCATGCACTTGCCTCCCTCCCCCTAAAAATGCCAAAAATTATGCGTTTCATTCAGGTATCTGGCTGACAGGTATCTTTCCTGTATACTAATAATGGTTACAAACCCTCTTTTAAGAGAGAAGTGACAACGTAGGAGTTTGAATGTTTGGACTATCATTGATTTAACATACAGTAGATCCCATGTTGAGCACTAACCATATATACCAAGGCGACGTTGCTAACAGCTGATATTACTGTTGTTCAATTTTACCTTAACTTGCTCTCATAGGCTGGGTAACATTCCGCAACAAGATGTGGTGTCAAATTTCTTGAAAGGTAAGTTCATTAGTTCCTTTCTTTGAAAATTTCCTTTTTTTCTCGTAGTCATAGTGAATCGCTCCGTTAAGTTAAGAAACTTTGGAGCACAAATTCTTTTTCAGGTCAAATATTGTCTTAATGTAAAGTCAAGCGTATATGATATGGAGACGTTAGACTAGCTTTTTCACTGACTGTCTGTTAACAAGCTTAAAACGATTAGAATGTGGAATCAACAAGCAAATGGACCAACTTTCTGACAGAAAGTTAGACAGATGGGAATAGATAGGGAAGCCAGAACCTGGAAACTCCATCTTATGTACTTGCCACAGTACGAAGCATCTCTTTAATAACCCCGTGGAACTTCACTTTTATTTTTCAATAATTCGTGTTTACTTTGAATTCCAACTCTTAGAATGCTCTGGCTTCAGTCTTCGCCCAGTTGCTGGCCTGATCTCCTCACGTGACTTCCTTGCTGGACTTGCCTTCCGAGTCTTCCATGCTACTCAGTATATCAGACATGGTTCCAACCCTTTGTACACCCCTGAGCCGGACATTATTCATGAGCTCATTGGTCATGTCCCACTTTTCGCTGATTCTGATTTTGCTCAGTTTAGTCAGGTGATATATTGCTACATGTACAGATATTAATGGTGATTTCTTCACCGCATAAAGTGAATATACCATGTAAACTTTTCACGTATCAAGATAGCAATGTCGTCATGGTATTGGATATATCCTTTGGTTTTTTGCCCTTAATGATGGGCTTCGTCTGTGCCAACATCAATAAATTTCAGGGGCTTTTTTGTGACGGGATAAACAGAATATCATTCAAATAACCTGCTTTAGTTTATATCTGAGATTGAAATAGCTTTGGCGCTAACTGAGTGTACGTGAAGGTGTCCAGTGTCTTCGCGGTACTACTGAATGGTTTTAAACCTCTTTGATCTTACTGATTTTCTCCTGCAGGAGATTGGGTTGGCATCTTTAGGGGCCCCAGATGAATGGATCGAAAAATTGGCAACGGTAAGGAATACACAGGCTGTATTTACGGTTCTAATTTTTTGATAACATACACATTTTTGTGACATACTTATGACGTCATGAGGTTGCCAATCTGCCTTGTGGGTGCTTTAAAAATGGCTTGTGTTTGTGTAACATAATCATTTCAAGGAAAAAGTTTTTTTCTAATTTTCTCATGAGTGAGTGGTTTAAAGCAATAAACGGCTATTAAAATACAGGTCTGGAATGATCTGCTTCTTTGTCTTTGTTACGTGATTTCAGGAAATTTAAGAATTTGAAGATGCCAAAAAAGATAAACAACTTTGTGTTTGGGAAAAGTGAATGAGATCAATAGTTCTTAACAATTCACAGTTTTTTCTTCTTCTTGAATGAATACTTAGGTACATTTTCGAACTGGCAGGTGTCAAAACATCATTGCGTTGAATTGATCTTGTTCTTTGCTTGCAGCTCTATTGGTTCACAATTGAGTTTGGACTCTGTAAACAAGACGAAGAAGTCAAGGCTTATGGAGCCGGACTGTTGTCTTCCTTTGGAGAACTTCAGGTTAGCCCATAGCCTCTTTTTTCAGCTGCAAAGTTAGTTCTATTTGGCTCTACAACAACCGTTTACGAACTCTTTAATGAGTGTCTGTAAACAATGAGTGTAAGGCGCTTATTTCCTTCCTCTCGTGTGCCCCCTCTGTCGTCTCGCAATTCGGTCAGTGGGATTTTCAACATCCAGTTATTGTCTGGATTGCTTTCCCAGCAAAAAAGCACAGAGATTTAAACATTTGGGATACCATTGGTTTGCTGTTTTACACGTCGTGATTGGCCAAGAAATCTGGCACCACCTTTTCAATCAATTAGATGCAGTCTTGGCCAGGTCACTCACATTTTCACATGCGAGAAGCCAGCTCCGTCTGTCTGCTCCGAGCCCTCACTAGATCATTTTTATATTTGTCTGTGTTTTGATTGGTCATCGTGATAAGTTCTGTTTTGCTCTACTGATACCCAATCCAAAAGTGCTCTAAGCGTTATTTTAAAGGAGCCAGCTCTCTCGAATTTCCTCATTCAAGATAGCTAGTTTCTTAAGAATAATGGTTCATATGTGTCATGTGATGGTTTGGTGTTCCAGAGAATATCCTACATCTCGCGATAGGTATCAAGATATTTTAGCGGATTTACCTTTCAACGGGGAAACTCTATTGGGAAAAAGGTTGTTGGTTAGTATACGGTTTATCTTTAAACGGGGATTTTCACCCATGTAAGAAATCGAGAATCAGAGCTGAACCAAAACAAGAGAGCTTCTTCGTTGTTTCCTTTTTTTAAAAAATTGATTTTAAATTGGAAATGCGTCTGTTTTTTTCCTTTTTAGTATTGTCTGACAGATGAGCCAGAGAAGAGGCCGTTTGAGCCTGAGAAGATGGTGGTTCAGAGCTATCCTATCACCAAATATCAACCGTTATACTTTGTCGCCGACAGTTTCCAGAGTGCAAAGGAAAAAGTCAGGTAGGATTTTTTATTTCGATCCTTACCTTTTACTTGACATTTTCACTCCCTCTGCTCCAATCACCCAACCTCTTCCTGCGCATCCGGGTGCATCTCGGTGTGAGCCATGGAAAATAGGCTTGAAAAAAGTTTTTAAAAAAAGCGGCTTGTCAAGAAATGGGTGTAACTGGCTTCGGGCCCCGTCAATTTTATTATCAGCTGGAATGTGACTACAAGTAGCATCAGTTCATTTTGGCCAAAGATTGAACTTTCTTTGAACTAACCTTTGTACAAAGAGTGAAATATAGATTGTTTGGGTCACGCAGCTGTAGTTCTTTATTTTCATGTAATTATTTTTTAAACTTAACAGTAAGAGAAAGGTAACGCTACTGTGTTTTTCTAGGTGAAGAGAGAAAGTGGCATTTTGAAACTTTTTACATGGTCATGACATAAATCCCATGTTGCATCAATTGCAGTTTTCAGCAACTGCGCACCTACCCCTCCCCTAAACCAACATTATCCTTAACTTGTTATCGGTTGACTGTTGTTAGGTTAGGGGAGGGGTAAGTGAGCAGTTGCTCAGGTATTGACATTTATCCGTCATGTTTGCAGGGAGTTTGCTGCTAAAGTTCCCAGACCCTTCTCTGTCCGTTACAATCCGTACACGCAGTCTGTGGAAGTATTGGACTCGAAGGACCAGATAATGAAATTGGCCAATGACATCAAAGGTGACGTCGCCACTCTGCAGGAAGCTCTCGGCAAATACGAATAAACGGAAGACTTGTTACTGAGAAGTCTGAGGCAAGCAAAATGCACATTTTGAAAGTTTTTCAGACTTTTCTTGTCTTAAAGTATAAAGTGTTTGCGTTGACAAACTCAACAGAAATACGTGTTTGGAACAATGTTAGTGTAGCTTAGGAATGTGCTGTCGCTGTGGTTAACATTTTTGGGTGTAAAATTATCTTTTGCAACCCATTTTATATTGCATATACTATTAATAGTCTGTTATTTAAAGAGGACCAAATATTCTACACGCTAATCTATTATTAAACAGACCAAGTATCAGGCATGCGGATATATTTATGGTGTCAACACAAAATAAAATTTGCCCCTCACTTTTAAGTCTTTGTTTCCTTGTTTTTTCGTTTTTCTGTTTGTTTGCTCCTTTTTTTTTTTTTTTTCATTTGTTCTCCATATTCCTTTGTTCATCTGGCTTAACTCCGTTCCTAGTCGATTAACAACAACAAAAGGAGACTTGCTGAACTCGGTGCTGCAATCCTTTGGCATGAGATGTCATTTCCTTGCAGGCTTATTCCCCGCATTTATTTTAAAGTTGCAAGCAGTCAGAGGTACATGTGACTAAGATCTTGCAAGGATGCAACATTATGTTAGCTTTTTCTCAATGACCCTGGTCTGAACGCGTACCACTGGAACGTTGTAGAGACATTTTCAACTGAGTATCGAGAGTGATCAGGCATTGCATTGGCTTTCTTTCACTATGTGATTGTTCCTGAAATCTCGCGCCAGCTATTCCCTGAACCAATCAAATGCAAGACTTTAACCAATCGCAACTAAATCAGTCGCTTTTTCCCGCGCTCCAGGCAGTTTGCTAGATTTTGCCTTGAGTTTTCGTAAGCTCCTTATGATCGGCAGTTGGTATTACTTTGGCTTTAGTTTTACGACCCTCAATCGTACAGCCCTCTATCGATGGTCTAGCAAGCTGAACATAACTGAGCAGTAAAAGCTAACTAGGATGAATGATTAGCATTTTGCTAATCACCCTAGGGCTCGATCCTAGACCCAGATTATAAGGACTCGGAGAACTAAAATTACCAAACTCCTCCCCTAACTGACGAACTAGTATACCTCGCCACTCGGTTGAAAGATTGTGAATGAGGAGTTCGATAGCTGGATCTGAGAGATGTCTTACACACCAGCCGGTGATGCCCAGTACTGAATGTCACCCCGACCATCTCCTTGTTCGCTGCACTGAAGCTTCACCTCAAACCTAAACCCAAGGAATGAGAAGTCCGAAGGAAAAAGCTTAAGGTTGGTAGTTTCAAGTCAGCTGAAGTGGAAGCTGACTTCCAGGCAGGCCTACAGTGGAGGTTTGTAGACCCAAGCTCCCTCCCAAGCAACGAAACACCGTGGGATCACGAAAAACTGCCATTCTCCACGCTTCTAAAGAAGTCCTTAGGTTCCATACAAAGAAGAATAACGAGTGCTTTGATGAAGGAAACGTGGAAGTTCAAGAACTGATTGCGATGAAGAGATCCGTTCATTAGACCCACTTGGCACATGCTTCGTTTCCTGTGAAGAACATTGCCTTCTGCCTTGAAGCAACCTCCATGTCAAGTTTCGTGAGATCTAGAACTAGTGGTGGCCTTAGATTTGTGCAAAAACTGGAGATATCAGAGAGGTGCCTACGAAGCCTTTAAGGTGGTTGACATGCCACTTGACAGCCTTTCTTTTAAAAGGAATGTAATCTTTTAATATTGGGAGGTCTGATTCAATGTGTTTCTTGAAAAATAGCTCAATATAACTGAAATTTGAAGACTCTATTTATGTATGGTGTGAACAATAATCTTCTCCGAGATGCTTCTCTTTGAAAAAAAAAAGATTACTGAGATTGTGCGTTCAGTTCTTTGCTACTCATTGACAAGTGACTTCAATTTTATCAAAATGTACATCCCATAAGTCTTCAAGACCGTAAAACAAAACTTGCTCCACCTAAAACTCCTGTTTCCACACACATGCTCTTTTAGAGTTTAGAATCAAATTCTGTGAAATTCCTGAACGAAAAATATCGCAAAGATAATGTCAATCGTGTTATTTACCTTGTTATAACAGTATAACCATATGAAATAGGTTGTCGAGGAAAATTAGGGACACATAGTTAATCTTCTTATTGAGCTTTCAAGTCCCGTGATATTTTGTTGGACATCTGCTTTTCACCTTCAAAACGTAAAAAATTGTGTAAATTGGAAAAAAATGTTGTCTGACATTCTCAGCTGTCCTAGAAACTGTTTCAAGTCTTCTAGTTTATGCTAGGAGAAAGGTTCCGGATTTTCCATATGCCGCTTGATAAAAAGTTAAATTTTGTAGAAATGTGTGAATTCAAATTATTGTAGTTATTCAGTGGCGACGACATTTACCGCACTGACTACCATCAATATGATGCGAGGACCCTTAATATGTACAGTTGTTAATATTTCATTGAAACCAAATTAATTCATCATATTTTGCACGTCTCAACAATGGAGTTTTTGCCAGGTATTCAGTTTAATCGAATTCATTGGGCACATTAGGGGTGAAAGATGTATTCCAATTTTCAAAACTTGCATGTTTATTGAAAATTAAAAAGGAATTTATATTGGTGACTGAGAGTACAGATAGGAAAAATCAACCACTTTGAAGATACGGAAATTTCAGTGTTTACCGCATCTTCTCATAATCTGCAGATTTAGGTTTATAAAAATCTCAAAAAGAAAAAGAAAAAGGTTTGTCTATCTTTTTAGCAGACTGAAAATTAATACATTACCGGCCTAGAAACATTCGTATTAAAGTGTCTTACCAATAAGGAAACTCGTGTAAATCAAGCAGGTCTCCCTTCTGTTCTGAACGCCCACACACAACCCACAATACTTTGCAAGCGCTCAACACATTTCGGTTTGACTTTGTCAACAATCTTAGGGCGCAAGTTTGCATAGTATTTACTTGAGGCTTTTCCACTTTTGTGGGTTAGAATGGCGAAATAGTGACGCATTCACCATGCTGACTTCTAGTGGTCTCTAAGACCGGCTGATGTAAAATGGCCGCCGCTGGTGACCGCGGGAAGCGAGACACGAAGAGCTCGCTAAACAGATTTGGAGGAGATGAAGGAAAAGCCGAAGAAAATAGGTTGCATCGACGTGCAGCCAAGTCCAGATCTTACAGGTTGGGTTGAACACTTTCATGTCGTTTGTGGTAGTTATAAATGATTAGAAAAGCTTGAATGTATACTTAGATGGTACAGGAAATCATTTGCGAGATTGTTTCGAGTTAGGTATTTTGCCTACATGCTGTGCTTTTCAGTCGTAACGTTTTAGTTAAACTAAGCGGCCTGTATTTTTCCCTTGATATATTACGTGTAGATTTTCAGGTTTCGCATCAAATTTAACGACTCACTAACGGGTAAATAAATATTTAATTTCGCATCTTTAAGTTATGGGGTGCGATTACGAGCTTGCTGGTGTTAATTTTTTATTCAGAAATTTGTTCTCTGAGCTTTTAAATTTGTTTTGGAATTGAAAATGTCGAATGTAGTTGACCCCAACTCTGAGAGTTCCGCTTCTGCTATTGAATTTGATTTGTTTCCTTTTTCCGATATTTGACTACAGATTTATTGATTTCTTCAGTAAAAATTGTTGCGGATTTCGATAACTATTTCTTACTGCAAGAAACTGAAAATAAAACGAGTGTTATGCATAAAAAATTGATATCAAACTGAATTCATGTCACGATATGATTTATTTGCACCCGAATGCATTTGAATTTGTTTGCCCGTAATGCTTCCATTTGTAATTTCCTTCTTTTATATTTTGACTGCTTCCTATCAGTTAAAAAATAAACGCGATTCAAAGTGGGTTACAGATTTTTATCACTTATATCGGCAAATCTGTTACTTAACTCACAGGTAAAGCTCTCAAATGAAATTGTATTGTGCTAAGCTAAGCTTTAAATTCTATGAAGATACATCAGCTACACGACGAGATAGATTTTCCCTATTTAACTTTTGTTTAGCAAACAAAGCGAGCAGCTTGATCGGCTTTGGTGTTTTCAAGGCGTAATTTAAACTTGGAAATGAATGAGTCTGTAATTAAGGTGACCTTTTAATGCTAAACGCAAATCAAAACTTATTTTTGCTGCGCCTAATGGTTTTTTCAATTCTGATCATAAACTTATTTGCATGACTAACTTCTCTTCTGACGTGGTAGTTTCGAACTTTGAATGTGTATTGCTATGCTTTATAGAAATTGCGTTAGAACAATAACTGTTATTATTTTAACTAACATGTTTTTACTTTCTTTTTATTTTCTATTTTCTTTGCAATTGGGTTGTAAAAAAATTTCTTTTCTGGATCAATGTAAATGTAGCATGTCAATACATGTATTGACTGCATGAATATTATATCTCTAAAGATTCTAAGAGCTTAGTCAGAAATTCATTTCATTTACAACAGTCACAAGTGTATGGGGTATGTGTGTTTTTCTCTTAAAGGGAATGTTCACCTATAAACTGTATAGGGTGTAAAGCATTTTTTTTTTGCGTTTGATAAGACAGATCAGTTAATGGAGTGAGACTACGGCAACTTATAAAGAGAAATATATTTTGAATGGTTAAATTTTTTATTTAAATGTGCCTCTAATCAGTGCTCTCTAGAAATGCTGGTGGCCAGCATTTTTTCCAGTTACTTGTTTTTGAATTTTCAGCCGTTGAAATACCTGTCATGGTCTGAACAAAATTTTAAGCTTTGCCACTCAGCCAGTATTTTTGTCTAAAAAATATGTAGAGAGCATAATGTAATTCAGCTTGACTTCTGGTTTGACTTGTCTTTACCTAGAGAAATGGACTTAAGTTTGCAGCAAAACATAGCAGCTGGTGACCAAACCCTTAAAAAGATTTTTGCGGAACATTTGGTTTAAATCAGAACCATTCCATGGTCAAAATTTACATAAGAGTGATTTGATCGGCCATTTTTTTCATTGACACATAATTGGAACTTTGTCCATGTTCACTTAATCTAAGTTGTAATACTTAGTCCATAAAATAGACTGGCAGCATGTCTGACCCCAACTCATAGCCAGCACATTCTTTACCATATTTTGTTCATTTCCTCTGATCCCCCTTTTTTTTTTCTTTTTTAATATGCAAAATAACACTTTAATTTATTTTACGAACAATAAGTGAAAAGGATTGCTTTTGGTGTTTTTATTGTGAAAGAAATTCAATATGTATTTAAATATACAGTATTTTGAGTAAAGGATATGGAAGTATTAAAAGACAGGAAGTTTTATATATTATAAGAAAGTTTTATCAGGGAGTAGAAAGTTTTAAAATTTCATGTTAAATATTGTTCAAGACAAGAACTAGTTTTGATACATACAAATGGCATTCTATACAAGTGTTCCAAAGTAGCCACATAATGGAAACCATTCAAGTTGACTTCACTTCTTTTACTTTCAGAGAAGCAATGTCCAAACCAACTGGAAGTGGTACAACAGAATTATTTCAGAATGATTTGGAGCCTGTATCAGAGGCTAATACTAGCTCTGCACATCTTACAGACTTAGAGCATCACAGTGATGTCTGTGAATGGACTGTAAGTGGTTAGGTTCACATCAGTTATAGGCATTTTTGCAATGTCCACTATTTCCCAATTTTTTTTTTTCACTCTCTCCACCCTTACCTTAGCATTCATATTCTCTTCACTGTCATCTTTACATTTCCCATGGTTCTGACAAGGAGAGTTTGTTTGGCAATCAAGAGTTTCTTGAAGTGGAAATGATTTCCTTTATTCTCGTGACCTTCACATTTGATTTGGGGGTGATGCTTTAAGGAGAAATTGCAAGCCAGACCCTCTTAAGGGTTAAAGGGTTAATGGAATTAACTGATTACTATGTCAAAACTTTTATTCCCCACAACTGGCCATCTCCCTCTCCTATCGTTTTGTGATACTGCAGGTGCAATTTCTTTCACAATCTTAACATACAGTTTATATTCAAAGAATGAAATTGAATTATTAAAAGCAATGAAAGTGATGCTTAAGAAAAGGTTCTATAATTCTAACTGTGGCGTGAACATCTGAATGGCAGTGCTTGCTTAACTAGAGTCATGGTTGCTTTTCATTTTTTTCAAAATTTTTTTTAAAACTTTTAGGATTTCAATTGGTACTCTTTTAAGTAGAGTGAGACTTAGAGTTCTCTTTAATATCATAGACATTGTAGACTTTTAACTTTTGTTACTTTTTCGGTAAAGTCATTGTCACTGTTATTACATGCAGGTGTCTACGAGTGTGTGAAATGAACTCTTTTATTGGTTCTATGTGGTAACTAATTGCTATAAAGTTCAAGAGCAATCTAATGCAGATCTATTTGATCTTTTTTTCCCTCTTATCTTGCATCTACTGTGTAAAATTTTACCTTTAGGAAAGTGCCATGAATGGGCAGCACTTATGGATGGACACAGATGCCTCTGGAAACTCCTGTTACCTGACGGATTGTGAATCTCTGGTAGGAATTAATCCTTTCATATAATGCAATTCTCAGTGTTAAAGCAAATGATATGAAATTACCTGTGTTTTGTTCTCCACTCTTCGATTGGTCTAGAAAACTTCTTCCTTATTCTTTACCAATTGGTGCAAAGCTTAAACCAATAGTACTGTGACTTGTGACAGTGCGTGCGTGTATGTTTGTTTGTTTGTTTGTTTTTTTCCTTTAATTTTAATTTTCACCAGTTGTTTTTAATATTTTCCTTGTTTACATTACCTTTTCTGATTACTTTGGTTTTGGTTTATTAGCAATGAATTACTATGTGCTTTATAAGTTTAAGTTACCTTACAAAAGTTGTTTTTGATCATTAAGTAAAACCAACTGTCCCTGCCACACAATCTCTAAGCTAATTGTTGGAGTTTAAATTTGCCTTTTTAAAAAGTGCAATTATGCTCACCACAACACTGACAAACTGCTGTGCAGAATGAATACTTACCATTTAATTTGGGAGAGGAAGGAAACAAAGCTAGCAGAGCAGCAAGTTAAGCAACAGAATATAGCAATTCTTAAAATCTGGCTCTCACACAGCCCTTTGATTAGCTGCTGCATAAAAATCTTGCCTTCAGTGCAATTAACCTCAATAAACTGTTGTCACATTATATCATTTTGTAGAAATCAGGACCCAGAAAGAAGTGTGCAGGTAAGTTTTTTGCATGGATTATCATTTGGCCTTAGTGGTAAAAATTAGTGCTACTTTGTTATATGTCTTGAATATGGTTGAACGCTTCCCTATACCTTTAGAGACTACTTCAATTTCATCATAACATTTCCCTTGAAAAAAGAACTTTAGGCTGCATACTTCACAATTAGTTCTTGTTAGTGTATACATGTAGCACATGTATGTTTTCCAGTTTTTGGCCAGTTGAGATTGCATTTTCCTCAACTTCTTGTCACTACATAGAAAATTTATTATTTTTTACTTAAGGTGTTTCATTTACTTACTTTAAATTTTGGGAAAGCTCCATTTATCTTCAAAGTAATACTGGTTAAATCTGTGTGGCTTCTCACTAGCCTATAATGCAGGCATCTTATGAGGGCAACTTAACAGTAAGAGGCATGCAATTGTTAATTTGACTGGCCATATTTGATTTGGAGCTGGAGTGGATGGTAGAGGGAAGAGGCAGGGAATGACAAAAAGACACCTGCCAGAAGAGGTTGTTCAAAAGCAAAACACAGCTTGATAAGTTGTGTCACAGCATTTCCATAGTTTAATTAAAAAGTGGAAGTACTCTGGCAAAAACAAACACACATAGAATAGATGAGTGAAATGGTGAGGCTGTTCTCTACAGCCAGGAAATGGCTTTGAAGAAATCTCCTCTGTAGTCGCAAATACTTTGAAGCAGACACAGCTGCACCCGCAGTTTTACCCGCCATAATTTGTTTGATGCGAACCAGCATCTGAAATGTACAGCTTTTCCTAAAACCAGTTGGTAACACTCTGCAATCCTTTCCGGAGACCAATGTGGAAATTACATCTATTTGCTGTATTTGCAGTGTGCAAGACACACCATGGTCTCAGATAAACACTTGAAAGATTGTTCTAGTTTGTCTACAGCTGCTTCCTGCTACCCAAAAATCAGTTTTTGCAGGTTATAGGCAGGCCTTCTCTTCAAGAGCAAAATCAAAATTGACTCCATGTTTAATTTTCCCTCAAGCATAACATGAAGCAGATTGGCTTGTAGAGCTAAACCACACCAAGCAGGAACTCCTTTTGTGGGCAAGTAGCCCACAAAAGGAGTTCCTGCTTTTCCCAAAACAAAAATGACCTTGGCAGGTCTAATATTCACAGCCCCACCCTTACTCTCCTTTTTTCAATTGTCTATTGCAAAAATTGAAGATAGCAGCGAAAATTTCCACTAAGATAATACTGAGCACTCGCCTACCAAAATTATGCCTGCTTTTCAGGCTCGCTTATTGTGAAAGTACAGAATGATTGTTTTTCCCTTGTTTTAAGAATGCAAAGTACCTGAGGGACCATACTTTTGGTGTCTAGGAGAAAATTACTATGTTGTGATTGGGAGGGAAGGGTTAGGGGGCAGATAGAGATAACTGCACAAAATACACTCCTGAAAGGGGACATGGGGGTGATCAGTGTGTGTTCATTCTGTCCTGGTATGAGTACATCACAAGTAAAAAATTAGGAACTTTTGTTGAAATTTAAGTTTTTTCATACATGTAGGTTGATATTGGATCATACAGTAAAACCATTTTTTGTTCCTTAACCCTTTTACTCTAGTTATTCAATGATTAATTCTCCCCTTGCTGCTAGAGGTTTCCTTGTAACTTAGTTGGGAGAATTTGGGTTAGATCACTTGATGAAAACTTCTACTTTACCTGATGGATTTGAAATTAATATTCATTGCCTGTTTCTTGAGGAATGCACAGATATTATTGCCAGTCAGAGAGGTTGTGTGTTTATCACTCCTGGTAGTTACATGTAAGGGTTAAGTAGATTTCAAGTAAGTTAGAAACTGTTTGAAAACAATATCAACATGAACTTGCCATTGTTCAAACAGGAGCCAGCTGTATCTTGTGTTAAAGCTTTTGACTTTAACGTTTCAGTATTATTAATACCAATATTGACAATAATTCTGATGGTGGATTTCTATTTGATATACCCTACAGCTTGTAAAATCATTGTCCATGCAAAGTGCATAGAACAGCTGTATAGGGTGAGTATTGATAAAAAAATAAAATTAGACTTACTGTTGACAGAACTCTCTTTATAGGTTGATAGAACTAGTCATGAAGTTGTATTGCATACAATAAACATGTCAAATGTACATTAACTGTTTTTTCTCTGTATGTAGTTCAAATCATTGAACATCATTTTGCTCAGTGGCACTTGTCAGTAATATCTCGCATGTGGTGTTCATTTCAGATAAACTTCAAATGCAAACCAACATTCAGGGAAATCCATCCAAAGTCTACACATGAGGTACTTTCTCGTGTATTGTAACCTTTTAGATCATCACATGACATGTGATGATGTAAAAACATTGTTTCAATAGCGTACTAGAAGTGTTGTTCTCTCACCATTATGATTGAAAGCCTATTCCAATTTGGTTGTATAACGTTGCATATCATATGTTTGAAAATTGAGATTTTTCATTTTATTAGTGATACAAGCATACTCAGAAGAAGGATATACTTAAAGCTCCATGTAGCATTGCTCTCTATCTTACCAACCTCCTAATGTCACCCTCTCCATCTATACAGCAAGTTATAAATAACATTTCCCCTCTCGATTATGGCTCATTCACTTTTTATTTGAGCCATTAATTACAGAAAAAGAGTTTGGTCCATAACCTGTAGAAAAAGACCTTGTATTTGGTTAGTAAGAGTTATATACAGGTATATATCTCTGTTTTAGAGTAACGTTCGTCATCACTGGGTTCATCGCCGCAAACAAGAAGGGAAGTGCTATCACTGTGGCAAGGTAATAAATTACTACTTACATAAGAGAAATAGTGTACTTCCTTTCTTAAAACATCGCAGTAGTATGTTTTGGATGAATACAAAACAAAGGAAATAAAAATCAAGTGGCTTTCAAACCAGCCAAAGTTTGATATTTAATAGCTATGCCCTAATGATTTGCTTTGTTTTCTGAAAGATGTAATTGATGTTCTGTTATAATAAATTTTTCTTTTTCTACTGTACAGTCTTTCCAGCATATGCTATCCTTTCAGACAAAGGTATTTTACTTTCAATTGTTATTTTAACTTTTCGTTAGTGTATGCATTAGAAGGTGAAAAATAGTAACTAACCAGTCTTTTTTTTTTTTTTTTTTTGAGTTAAGAACTACTCTAATCACTATCTGTTCATTTATATTTTACATGTACATACATGTACAACTGTAAAATGCATATAATGAATGTTGGCAGGAAAACTTTTGGACAGATTGATGACAGAGACTTCAATTGTCTCAGTGCTATATCATCCATTTATCTATGCATTTATTTGATTTGATTTTTACTTACTTATTCATTTATTTATCTAATATTCATGTAGTAAGTATTATTTTTTTTAACAGGATATTATTGCAATCAGCTGTTCATGGTGCAAAGCTGCAGTAAGTACAGCATGTTGTTAAATTAATTTTATCTTCTCAAATTCTGGATCTCCCAGTTTGAAGGTTGCCACAATTTTAACTTTTTTCTAGCTATAGAGGCCAGGTTATTGTACATTTCCAGTGCCTGAGATTTGATTGTTCCTCTTTATTTTTCATTGTACTGAGTATGTCCACAAGGTATTAATTTTAACTTTTTTGTTGATATCTTTTCTAATATGACTAATTCTTTTTGCAGTATCACAATAAAGTGGAGTGTTTTAAGATGAACAAAATAGATGAAATTTGTGATTTAGGAGCTCATGCAAATCTCATCGTCCCACCATCTTGGGTTGTCAGGCTCCCTCCAAAAAGAATGCATGTAAGTTTCCTTAGTTTGTGTTTTAAGAGCTAAACAAAATCTGTGCACCTTATTATTACAATTTTTTATTTTGGGTGAACCTTATAACTCTCAAGATCTGATAGTTAATTCTCCCCTTTAGCTGCTACAATTTCCTGTGATTTGTTTTTAGGATTTGGTGTTAGATCAAGATAACGACTTCTAACTGATAAGTCTGGGTATTCTCAGTACCTCTTTTCTGGATTATTTATGGATATTATAGGGAGAAATTTCATGTGAATCACTTCTGGGATTTAAAGGATTAAAAAAATAACAATCATGACAAAATTTTTCACAGAATATGCCAATTAGATAATCATATGATAGATTACTATTGTCATTGTTAATATTTCTTAGATTTAAAGAAATTCCTGGTGTATATTGAGTATTTGGGGTACAAAGTAGTGGAAATTTAGGCTGAGTAATTATACATTCATGAGGCTCTTGATTAATGACACAGAAACTGAAGTTAATAAACATAAAGGCATAATATTACCTTCAAAATACCCATGATATGAGTCCAAAAATACATTAATTTCATCAAGTGTTAATTTCCTTCATGTGAAATCTTCATCTTTTGTAGGTGAGAAGCTCATCCATGAAACGGAATAGTTTTAAAAAGAAATCGCTGAAAAGAAAATCAACAAAGGTTTGCAGATGTAGATCTTACAATTGGAGGGTTTTTAAATTGCAGTTATGCCCCTTATAATCATTGGTGGCTCACTTGTGGCGGCATTTTAATAAACAAGACACAATTTAGGATTTAATTATAGCAAAACTTCATAAGTTAAAAAGTTTCTACAGTACCTGAAAAAGCACAACAAAGATTAGTTCAATAAATCAAGGTCAAACCTTTTATGTAATAGAGAAGTTTGTCACTGTTACCTATAGGTATTGTTAACTAGTAAATTGATTCTATTGCCTACTACCCCTAAGATATGTTCAGTAAAGGTAAATCCTCTTTTAATTCTGACTATTGCCTTTAAATTAAGCCCAAATAAAATATTTCCCTTGCTCATGCAACATCTAATAAACTCTTGCAACAGAGCGATGGAAGTAGCAACAGTGATGAAGATGATGATGTGATCAACATTCAATGGTTTCTTGAGCTCAACACTTTTGCTATTAATGTAAGGTCTTAGAGAAAGACATAAAGTAACATTTTAACATATTCTGCATTTCTGCTTTAAACATTTAATTCTCATTTATTACTTTTGCTAACCTTTTTTGGTGTTGAATTATTAAAATCACTTTTAGTAATAAAGTTTTACATTTTTTAATAGCTGCTCTAAATGATGATAGACCTAATTCTGGCAAGCACTTATGATGCAAACATAAAAATAAACAGCTTAACTTTTAATAACTTTAAGACATGTCATCTGAACAGTAATTTTGTTTATTATTTCAGTGTAATGGTGCTTGTTTACTGTTTTTTTTAACCCAATAAGCTAAACCATGCACTAACATCGGCAACTAGAAAAATTTAATTATTTGCTACAGACTGTAAATATAGCCACGCAACAGTATGAATTCTTGCCCAGTGAATTGAATTCTTTTATAGTCTAAAATTAAAGAATTAACATTTCACCTTTTTTTCCCTGAAAAGTTGATATCATTGATGTCACAATCAGCACAAGTTCTGTGATGCTTTTTGGTCTTAGGCCTGTTTCTAAAAAGTCCTGTTAACTTAATGGGCCTGAAGCCATATTTTAAAATCAAAATTTAAAGAATAGAGAAGCATGTTCTGGTGGCCTGACCAGTCCATTTTGTTGGAATATGATTAATAAGCCAACATCTGGTGTAGTTTATCTTGACATACATACATGTAAATGGTGTAACTGGTATCTCTGTTTTCTCTCTTCTAGGAAAGGAAACCTTTCGTGGTAAGCATTAGTTCATCTTATTTGAACTACTGTCTCAGTTAATCCGAAGGTGATAGAACTATTACATTATAATGTTTCTTGTTTGGAACAGCAATATATTCAGCAGCTGCAGTCATTCATCAGTGACAAAAAAGGCATAACTCCATTTTCAAGGGGAATGAATTCATACCAAATGTTAGATAAAGAAGTGTCAAATGAAATGTGAAGTCACATTAAAGAAATTATTGTGTCTGTGAATAATTATACATTTGCCTACTTCTTTTACTTTCCCTCCAATGTTTGTTTGCTAGAATATCATTTGCTCAATTGCTAACCAACCCACATCATATTTTGGTCAAAAAGGGTAAGTACTGGTTGAAAACTCGAACTTACCCCTGGTAACTCTCCTCACTCAGGACTAAACATCAATAATAGTAAACTCTGAGTGGAGCCTGACACCATTGCTAATGGTAAACCAACAATCTGGGTGGATGGGCCATGTGGTTCACAAGGTGATGTTACCACATATCTGAATAACATTGTTCCAACCAAGTCAGTGCATGTCTAACAATGTTGTCACAGTTGCTTGGCTTGGATGTTCAAGGATTTAGGAATTATTTTTCAAGATCATTCATAAGTTTTATATTACTAATGGTCTCAATATTTCGTAGATTAAGCCTTCTGGATCAGCACAACGTAAGCCCCTACTAGTGTTTATTAACCCAAAGAGTGGTGGAAATCAGGTAATTTACCTCACATCTTCATTTTTAATATTCAATATTTGTTTAAATGTAATTTCAGAACTGGATAAAGAGTTCCCCACAATTTGATTTCCCCTACATTTGTTTGTATTTCCTTGTCTCAGGGAGCCAAAATCATGCACAAGTTCCAGTGGCTATTGAACCCAAGGCAGGTGTTTGATCTGTCCAGAGGGGGTCCTCGATTAGGGTATGTGCAAAAGACTTTTCAAAGTTTGAGTTTGTAATGTGGCAGTTCCCTGATGGTGGTTTGTTAGTGTTTTCAAGGTTTTTAATTCACATGCACATATTTACCCATGCAGAGTACAGTGAATAAGTATCTGTTGAGAATTAATGAAAATGTAAGACCCAAAAATTACCTATTTGTTTGGTTGGGGAAGAGAAGTGTGTGCAGTTGCTTCCTGGTATACATGAGTTAGCAATAGATTCCTTTGAAACATTGCAGATATATAATGATAATAGGACTAAGTGGAGTCCAATGACTGCAAAGCAGGAGTCCCAAACACAGCAGATTCCCTCAAAATGGGTGCCCAATGATCCTAGATGGAAATGATTGTCTGTGTACTTGACATGGTCAAAATCTATTCTGTGGCGGTTCACTTGGATTTCACAAGAGATCTTTTACTTGAAATCAACTGAAACTCTAATAACTGTTCAGTCATGATAAGTCTGAGTACAGCTGTTGTTCTTATTCTGAATTTGTTTGTGACAATAGTCTGGAATTGTACCGAAAGGTCCCCAATCTTCAAATCCTAGCCTGTGGTGGAGATGGAACAGTAAGTTATTTGTATTTTTAGAATTCACATTTTTACATTAACTGAACCTTTTTTTCTTGAGATTAGTATTGGTAACATGTTACAATTTGGCTGGCCTTGTTGTAACACTATTAACATTTCCCTTTTTTTTCCAGGTTGGCTGGGTCCTGTCTGAACTTGATAAACAAAAAATTACACCCCCACCCCCTGTGGCAGTACTTCCACTGGGGACAGGAAATGACTTGTCGAGAGTTCTCAACTGGGGAGGGGTAAGGAGTATTGCTTTGAAATTTTGCCAGGAGATAAGGAATAGGGGCTACAATAGTTTGTTACTCCTCGTGGACAAGATGTCCGTGCGTCACAGGTTACCCCATAATATTTCGTGTGGAGTTTTCCTGAAAACTGAGCCCACTCATGGGTATAGTCATCGTCAAGGCATATTCCGTGATGTGTGCTCTTTCTTTTGAAGGGTTACACAGATGAACCTTTGTCAAGAATTTTAACACACATTCATGAAGGAAGTATTGTTCAGCTCGACAGGTTAGGCATGATGCATTTTAACTTGTAACATGTGTTTTTTTTCGTCGTCACTCAAAATGATTATTCCACATTTAACACTTGTAAGTTTATTTTCCTAGATGGAACCTGGAAGTAACATTTAATGAAGCAGGTGAAAATGATTCCTCTGATGAAGCGGTTGAACAGGTGAATAATTACCGCTGGATATTTATTTTGTCTTCTCGATAGTTTTGTACAGAGGTTGATTTTAAGCATAGCGGGTTTTAACTGTGAGGATAGTTTTGAAGCTATCAGAAAGGTGGCAGTCTGCTTTTGCTCAAGATTCTTCCTTCCCATGTGAATCTGTGTCGTAGAGTGCTAACTGTTGATTCATTAATTTGAATTTTCATGTGTTTCATTTGGTTTATGGTCTGGAGTAATCTAACCTGTTGTTTTTCCTCGCCTTTAGCTTCCCTTGAATGTCATGAACAACTATTTCAGTCTGGGATTTGATGCTGAAGTGTGTTTAGAATTTCATGAATCAAGAGGTATGTACGCCATGCAAACAGTTCGTAGTTTAAAATCAATTTCTTACGTCGGTAGAAGAAAAAAATGACGAACAAAAAAATACAACAATGCAAAACCCACTCGCAGTTCGTCTCATTTTGATAGACTGACCAACACTTTATTTGCGTATTCATGCTCAATCATTTCTTCCTATCTCTTCCTTCCCTTCTAGAGGCCAATCCAGATAAATTCAACAGTAGATTTAAAAATTTAGTATTTTATGGAAAGGTAAGTACTCTTTGATAACACAATCATTTGAGCTACAGTATATCAAAAACGTGGCAAGCTAACTAAAATTACTTGGTTAAGGGTGTAACTGTAATACAGTATGATTGCTGTTAATACTTAAACCGCGTTCAGTTTGAAATACATAGTAACGGAACTGATGTAGTGAATCTTCTCCCAAGTTAGCATGATAACTCATCAGTCTTCAATTTGCAGGCTAGTAGTGCAACTTTCCTTCAGAGGAAAGCTCGTTCCTTCTTCAAATATACCACTATAGAGGTTTGTTCTCTCAATTTCTCCATGTAATTTTGAGATTTTCTGTGTAGTTATTTGATTGGTTACATTTTAAGTTTAATTTGACGGGAATATAAGAAAAATACGCTGGCTACTGGACAGCTGTTATTGGGTTAAGGAATGTAAGAAGACGCTTTGATAAGTAGCCCCTTATTCAATTTTCTTGCGCGCTGATTTCAAACATTCACAGTCTTTTACCTAATCTTGTCCTTTTAGCGTGTGAATTAGTGGTGTATGTGATCAAACTACTATCCCTCTCGAAATCAAGAATATCTTAAAGCCAACAAGTTTTTTTAAATTTACACTTGTGTTGTTGTGTTGCAGTGCGATGGAGTTGATCTCACTGATAAGCTTCAAGAAACCAAACCTTTGTGCCTCTTATTTGTCAATATCCCATCGTAAGTTGTGTCACTTAAATTTGATATGTCAATGGTGAATCCGTTACGCTTTGCAAAATGAAAATATTATCCAAGAAGAAATCTCATCTTTGACGTTTTTGTAACAGCTGTTTCACCCCATTTACCCGGGGTGTTTGAAATTGGTCCGGGGTTGATGAGTTGTTGAGGGGAATTTTAAGGGCACAGGAAGAGGGAAGCCCAGCAACTTCTTCCTCTGTCGTTTCCTTTGCATTTATTGTCTCCCCTATCTCCACCCACCTTCGCTGCAAGGGAGTGTGTCTCTTCAAACTCTAGAGACAAATAAAATTATTCGTTATGTCTCACCAGCTTTCTCACATACACAACTGATAAACTTTCTCAGACTCGTCACGCAGTCTTTATGCGGTGGAACGCGTGACAACCCAATGAGGACGGGGTATCAAACTTGTATATTCCCTTACTTTTTCTATTCATACTCATATTTCTTTATCTTTAAGATATAGTGCCGGTACGTCACCTTGGGGACACCCGGGAAAAGACAGCGTAAGTAAACCATGTAGAGTAAAGAAAACGAACCAATGAATCCTCAAAGCCTACGTTGGTGGAAAACCACAAGTAAAGAAGGTTACTGTGCCCTAGTGCTAATAATCGTCTGTCGCCTTGTTTGACGCTGCCTCCTGGGACGCTAGACACAATCGGATACCATCATTTAGGAATATTTTTAGCAAGTCATAAGTTTCTGTGTTTCAGTCATTAATTGTTTGGTATTTTTGTAGGAGTTTCAGTCTCAAAGACTTGACGATGGTTATCTGGAGGTGATTGGACTCACTTCAGCTACGCTGGTAAGCCACAGCCACAGTAGGGTCATGTTTGAGACTTTTAATAGTTGTTGTTAGATCCAGCTGGCTGATTAAAAAGCTAAGCTCTCGGTAATGATTAACTTAACTGCCGTTTCAGCTGGCACCTTTAAGATCGACACCAGTTTTCCTGTTATAGCGGCAGTCCTTAACGGTTGAGTGCCTTAAAAAAGACACCGTTTTAAATTTGTTATCAATGCTTTCGTTCTTTTAATAAAAAGGAAAACGAAAACAAAACGGAAATCGAATTGTAATTCAGTGCGAGGATCTCGTAAAGGGGCTCGGAGGAGAGCATTAAGGCTTTTTATTGACTCGAGTGAATAACGTGATAAGATGACTTCTCTTCTTTAGGCGACGACACGAGTTGGAGGTCATGGTGAGAGGATAGCACAATGTAAAGAGGCTGTTCTTGTAACCAGTAAATCTCTTCCCATGCAAGTGGATGGAGGTCAGTAAACGTAAAACATTCCTGTCTTTGTCCCCATATCTTAACACTTCTTGTTGTCTTTGTCATCGTTTCTGATCACTCAGGCTTCTTTTAAAGAACTATCTTGCAATTAAAAGAAGGCTCCGATACCCAAACTAATGACAAACGAATGGATCGTGCCAATTTTCACCTCTTGGACCAGTGCCCACTTCTCTCAGAAAGACACGCCCCAAACAAACAATTTATTCATACCGTGTTTTACGTTTTCTTAATGATGAAAAGGAGCAAATCGCTCTGCAACCGTTCCAATCGCACAGTTCACTTGATTTTCGTTAAAGCAACACATTTGTGATAAGAACAAGCTGATTAGAACTCGGAGTTAGTAAAAGGTTTTTACTTATATCTTTGCAAATCCATTTTTGTTCTCTTCTTAAGAACCCTGTAGGTTATGCCCATCCAGAATAAGAATTAGTAGGAGAAACCAGGCCAACATGTTACAAAAAGTGAAGGTTAGTGTTTTAACCTCGATGTTTTACTTTGATTTAAAACTACTGGTGTAACAGGAGCGATAAATTAAACTAGATAAATCATTGCAAAGACTGATAAATGTATGAACTGAAATTCGAATGGTATGAACAGGGCTTAGTAGGTCGAACCTTCTTCTATCTTCCTCTGAATAAAACACCAATCATCGTAGGTTATCCTTCGTACTTCGTCAGGTCTCTGGGTTATTCTTGGCGATCTGTTGTCCACCAAAATTCCCAGACAGACGTTACAAGAATTAACTGTCCTGCCCCAAAATACACCGCGGGGACAGCAGCGAGGACTCAACCTTGAACTGTTGGATCCGGAACCTAGCATATCAACCGGAGGCTACCTTTTTCCCAAAAGTGTGCATGAATATGATTATTGATTTATTGTAAATGAAAAGAAGCTGATTTGTAAAAGACGCCGTCTTCATGATATTTAGTGATCCTGCTATGCAGTGTGGCGCCTACCATTAACTTTCTTGTCATTTTCATATGTAGCGTGTATAACCAACTGAATGGGCCTTTTCAAAAAACACTTTCTTTCCTTCTCTCTACAGAGTCGGACAGAACGTTCCAATTCGAATGCAGGGTATGAATTCTCTCAATTATGCCGTTCTAACTCCTTGGTATCTCTCAGTTTTAGTTCATTGTTTCCTCATGTTTCAGGTTGAAAACCAGTGGAATTACAAGGCAATTTGTTTCTTTGTTTCTTTGTGTAGGCCTATTCCATGTCCGGAACCAGTGAAATTACAGATATTTCGAGTGGCATTCAGTGATTATGAGAAGCACTGTTGTGATCTATTACAGCTAAGGGAAACTTGTGAGTACGAAATGTTGAATCGCGACCTAGGTTAAGCTTTTTAATTCCCGGGGATCGGAAAAGATTGGGGAAGGGGAGCTTATTGAAGAGAGGGACCTCCTGTCGAGGGTCTAATAATTAGGTGCGCTTTTTGGGGGGCTTATCGGAGAGAGGGACATCTAGATGAGAGACTTACTAGTTACGGAGGCTAATCGGAGAAAATAGCTTATTAAAAACCATCTGAGAGGTACAATTATATCTTACAAAATCTCACCCAGCTGTAATGAATGTCCTTTAAGGTTTGCATCCCTGTTTCAAACGGAAACTAAAACCGGCTTTCAAATACTGTATAATTTTACAGTAACTCACTCCCATAAAACAACTCCTGTGATGACATAATTGTGGCGATTAGTCAGCATTAATATCTCTTTGGAGAGGAGTTGGATTGTATTCTTTAAATTCTTCCTCCAATACTTAAAAATACCATGAGCGCAGAAACAGTCATGTTGATTACTCGTTTTATGTTTTACAGCGACGCTTTTGGCGACGACTGCGATAGAACCCGACGCTGACTTAGAGCAAATGAGAGCTTGGATCGAGCGGTTTAAAGAGGACGAGGAGGAAGAGGTACCAGAAAGTTAAGAAAAATGGTTTTGAGAGCAATTAGAATGAAATTACCTTTTTGTGAAAACAAATTAGTGTAAATACCTTTGACTGTTGTACATACATTGTTTTTCTTTTTCGTCTTTCAGAAAGCAACCTTGTCAGATGAGTGGTGTTTCTTGGACAGTAAGCCTCTATAGTGTCTTTATTTTAATCGCATAGGGTTCATAATCAAAAAATGCAATTCGGATAGTACAGAATGCTTTAGAAATATTGAACTTTCACTGAAGACTGTAGGTGTAAATTCAGCTTGGTTTGACCTACTGTTTTCATCTCTTTCTTTGGTTCCTTTTTGAGACTGTTTTTGTTGAGTTATGATTTGAGCCATCTCTTTGCTGGTTTCTCTGTATCATATTCCCAGCCGTGGACTGCTTAGAGAGGTTCTCAAGGGACTTGTATGTACTGTATGTAGTACTGGCTGAGGTTCCTGTCTAGTATACTTCTACCTTTACCGGTGCTCATCGAAAGACCGTATCAACAACAGTATGAAATAGCTATTATTCAAAAACTGAATGGGTAATTTTTTTCTTCTTTGTAGCAACATATCCTGACAGGGTTTATCGTGTCGATGTCGCCCAGGTAAACAGTGTTACTCGTGCACCTACCTCATTTCTCCTTCTTTTTCCGTTTTTGATTATGTTTTTGGTTTCTTACGATTGGGGTGATTTTCTTACCTTCTAGGAAAAAATATACAATGTAGTGGACATTCTCGAGGATGGAATATTCATCGTCGACCTCAAGGATGACCTTGTGAAGTGAGAACTTCCTGATAATTTTATTTTTTTACGATCTACAGTCTCGATTTCCTTTCTTTCAGCCCCTTAAAAAGGGAAAAACAGAACGTCTGCTGTCTGTAGCATGCTTTTTGTGCCTTTTTCACGCTGTTAAAAAAGGAACGCCCGATCGCCGAACAGTTTCCTTCAAATTATACCGCATCAATTAATTGCAGGGTTTGAGCTAGTATTTGATCACTGGGGGACAATTTGTCCCCTTAGCAAAAATTTTGGAGGACATTTTCATTTTTTACATTCATACTGGCAAGCCGACAAAAACATTTTTTTTACCTGATCCTTGTAAGACTTGTAATACAAGAAAAGTGATACAAAAAAGAAAAGTTGTTATTGATGTCAAATTTCTTTTTCTCGTCATATTTAAACAGAGGATCAATGACTATGCTTTATACTTCAAAACATTACACAGCAGAATCTCGTCCCGGCATCGCATCGTAAACTTCAATTCCTTTCTTAATCACTGGTAAACGTAAATGTACTAATTCTTCAGTTGGTTCTAGCCCAAACATCAAGGGCTGTAGAAAAGAGTTGCTGCAGAGTTGAGGTTCTAAAATTTGTACACCCTTCTGCCGTTGCAGAGGGGTTTGTCTTCTTAGATTTGCGACAAAAATAGCAGAACATCGCCTCTTTTTCATAGCGCAACCATGTATGATCTCGCAACCAAGTTTTCAGGAAAGTTCGTGATTTTTTCGGTTTCCTTCGATCCTCATTCGTTTCTTCCTGATTAATACACTGTTCTTCTTCTGTATCATTTTTCTCCGATTCACTCTGGCTTCGATTCCGAGCGAAAAAGCTTTCTAATGTTCGAACACGTTTTCGATGTGACATGTTACTGCGCTTTTCACAAACATGCGAATTTTGAAGTTCAAAAGCCAATTGACGATTGCGTTTTTCGCTGCCGTCAATCATCTTAACGGAACTCTTAGGAAACAAAACTTTACTTTCACGGGTTCAAAAGGTCATGGTTGGTGATTTGTGATTGGCGGATTTCAATCCGTTTCGTGTGTTTCTGTGTTTCAAGGTTCGTTGCTTGTGATCGTAATTATGATTGAGGGCAGCGAAAAACGTAATTGTGAAGGCGGCTTTTGAACTTTTGAGTTCGCATGTTTGTGAAAAGCGTAGTAAAGATTGCCACGTGCGTTCACCACGCTTGGTTGAGCAGGAGACGTACGTGTTCAGTAAAGTGTGACTGAAACGTGACTTTAGAATGAACTTTAAACGTGCAAGAAAATATACTTTCCACGTTCTGTTTTAGCTTGCAATTTCTGTACCGAGATAAAAATCTTCGTGTGTGCTTCCTTTCGAGTTTTTCCCTAAATTTTGAAGGGGACAAAATGTCCCCTTGACCGTTTTTTTAAGGGACAATTTCAATTGCAGTGCGGGATTGGCGCAATGGCGCGGCCTGGCTCAAACCCTGTAATTGTGTTCAGTTCTTATTCGAAGTATGATTTAAGCAACGCTGCATAGTCAGTGATTGAAATGTCACGCAGCTTTTCATCAAGCTTTCATTTTTGAGGTAAATCACGGCTGCTTAGTAGAGGGTTGTGACACATCTAAACAGTCAAAAACAAAACGTCAAATGAAACCTTGGTCTCGAATTAAGAGGGCTTTCAATGTTAAAGATTCTTACATGCGTTGGCAGCTCTGCATGCTTCCGTCTCCTAGCGTTTCGTAGTTAAATTTGTATTGAGAAGGAAAAGTAAACAGAGGAAGTTTACGTGCTTAGTGATTTTCATAGAGACCACTTGATCTGCTTCTAGAACACAGCAAAATAACAAGACCAGTGTTCCTAACTCATCCTCTCGAGTCAAGAGACCACTGTCCGTCCCTGGGGGTTCTGTTCCCAGGGCTCCCAGTCTTATCAATCGGTCACCAGTTACTCTGCCCCCTCCTCGGAGGCATAACAGCTCACTTGGATCCAGTCCATCGGAGAGTGTGGAGGATATTGTGGAAACAACTATCATGACACCATTTCATACGTAAGTTAACTAAACTGGCAATTTCTAGTATCTGTTTGAACAGGTTTTGTCAGTACAGTTTCCTCTTTGTCTTAAAGGCACGAGTTTGCGTCGAAACCTTGAACTAGTTTGCTTTCCAAGCATCGATTTGGCTTCCAAAGACGGCATTCTACTGCTTCAGCTTTTTTGAACAGCACAAATAGCTGGTACATAAATTTGGTTAGGAAATTGTTTAATAAGGTAGTGTTCTAAGATTGAAAAAAGGTCGAGATCCTCTGTCGCAAGCTAGAATTATATGTTAACACTGGGAACGCCCTGTTGTTTATTTTTTTTTATCCTCCATTACATACACGACCTACCAGGGTGTGTTGGGCAGGCAACTCCGTGTTAATTCGCAGACGACACAAATCTGACCAAAAAATAATTTGACCCTCAATGTCGCAGAAACCGAATTCATGTTTATTTTCTCTCTTTACATTCTAAGACTCTTTCCATCTCAGCCGTTAGTTAAAATTGATGACAAAAGCCTAAATCAAATCTTGCAATTTGGGCTTTTGGTGTTGGTCCAAAAATAGATCTGCTAGACTCATAATGTATATGAGCAACAATACTCATGCGCCAGAGGCTCTCAGTGCCTTAGGTGAGGTAACAGACACTCTACGAGCAAATTCCAAAGCTAAGGAAATATTCAAAGTGCTTAACGGCGTGGCCCCAAGTTGACTCGCTGGAAGTGACGGTAATCAATACAATCTCAGGGGCTCCTTTACCTGCACTGCAGTTGCCTTTAGCTAAGGCCGAAAACTGAAAAATGGACAAAGAAAAATAAGAAGAATAATGAATGAGTCCTTGGACATACGTGTGCTTCACAACGCACCCAGTCGCAATGTTTGAAATTTACAAAAAGAGCGATCCAGAGCGTTTTCTAACGTGATAAGTCCAATTAAGAATGTTTCAGTCACCCGTCAGAGTAAATCATATTCACGGTTGTTGTTTTCTTGCCATCTTTAGTAATCAAGAATTCAAGTTACCTTCCCCCGATGGAGATGACGCGGACACTATTTGGTGAGTAGAATACGAATAGTCACCTTGAATGAACCTTAACAAAGGAAACAGTCTTATTGCCTTACGCTATTAATCCATGCGTACCTTGTGCACATTTTCACCCTGTCCCATGTTCTAAGAATTACTCACCTGTCGTAAAGTACTTTATCGACTCGTGATGTAATTTTTCTGTTCATTGTAGGGTGAAGAATGAAATCATGAAGCGTAACGAAAGTAGTAAGTGTTAAGCTGCGTTACTATTGTCACTGTGGCTTGTTTGTCGTTCGCTTGTTCTATCTATGTAGTCTCTCCTCAGTCAAAGTCGATTTCCAAGAATCATAAGCAATGTACAATTTGTAACTAAAATAACTTTTTTTTTTAAGGCATGATTGAGGCTTCGAAAAACGGAGACCTAGACAAGGTAATTACGCGTTTTCTTCAAATGGATAACTGTTTGTAAAATATCGCAGTATAAACTGGCTTTGACTCGCTTTTGAGTTGCTTGGTGAAGGAGTATTATCCAGTCTTGTCTATTAATCAGCAAATTATATGTCCATAGTGAATAACGTTCTTATCGCACAGTAGGATAGGATACTACGTAAGTTGCGAATTCAGAAGAATGTTTCTGCTGAGCTCAGAGCACATTTTGTTTGAAGCCAGAGCTAAAAAAAAGATTACAACGATAATCGATACGTAGAAAAATATCCAGCATGAGGAGTCAGTGCAAGCTCAAACGAACTTTCTGAGTGCGGCGTGAAAATGGAGTAATCAAGGTACGATTGGTCGTAGTTTTCCATCCGATTTGCTAATGGGATGGCGCGTGATTTGAAGACTTACTGAATCACTGAGCGTAGTGAAGCAAACCACTGTTAGAGCGCATGTCT
The DNA here is from genome assembly GCF_036669915.1 of Pocillopora verrucosa. NCBI lineage: Eukaryota > Metazoa > Cnidaria > Anthozoa > Scleractinia > Pocilloporidae > Pocillopora > Pocillopora verrucosa. The sequence continues at coordinate 19,805,472 of NC_089312.1, read as the reverse complement.
TTTGACTTGCAAATAACACTCATTCAATGACAACGCCCCCCTGGCTATATTAACTGCCGCACTTAATTTATTCGACAGATTCACTGAGTTTTTCTGCTCCTTTTTCTATTTTATTATTATTTTTTTTATGGTGTTAAGGTTATTGAGTTGCACCGTAACGGTGTCAGTCTGTCAGCTGGTGATCGCCGAGGCTGGAGGCCGTTACATTACGCCGCCCGTCACGGACACAAGGAGGTGGTCAGATATATCATCTCCAATGGTAAGTTGATACAGTGACTGATACCTTAGACATGTATTTCCTTTCTACGTCGACATACAAACCTGCTTACAGGCGTAAAAAGGGAGTGAAGACCGAGCAACCCACGCTTACGGGAGGAACCTACCGTAGGCTACGTGGTTGTCCTCCATCGTTATTCCCAGCAACACAAGATTGTGGCAACTACCAACAAGTACTAACAGCTGCAAGCATTGATTTCTAATCTGGCCAACTGCTGATCAGCCAAATTAAGTAAACTATACACATGTTTGGTTTGCTGAGCTGGAAATTATTACTGCATGTCTTACTGTGAAAACATACAATCGATATTAGCCGATGAAGTTGTAATGATGGAACTAATAATTGGACTGGAAACCCAGTTGAGCAAATTTTTGTAAGTAGAACCCAAGATCATCGAAATTTCTGAAACATAACTACTTCAAAAATATGTTTTAGAATGCTTAGTGCAATTGGTGGAAAGGAACGCCTTGCGAAGCTATTACCTCAACCGACCAGAGGACATTTGACGACATGAAACGTCAGGATAGTTTTTTAGTATTACAGGGACGTCGAGATCGCAACTAAAGAGGGGGAAAACATGCCTTCTTTTCTTCTTAATTTGAGTGCCTCACAGGTTACTTTTGTACATGCTGTCAACGTCTTGTAAAATAGTAATGGTATCATTGTGGTCTTCTCCTCAGTTCCCCGTTGCGTTCTGGATCTTGTCGAGGAAGAAAAGTAAGTGAAGCTATTACAAGAGCTACCAATCCATTTTTCTTTCTCTACATAGTCGCATGGTCTATTCAGACATGACTTATTTGTTGTTTCCTCCCCAGAGGCCAGTCAGCCCTTCATAAAGCAGCCCTCTATGAACGGCGGACAATTTGCTCGCTGTTGGTTCAAGCCGGCGCTTCACTCACAAGAACAGATTATGATGTAAGTCACCAGGCTAACCTACCGACTCTTTTATTAATTTTTAGTTGTTAGTGGTTTAAATTAGGTTCCTGCAGAGTCCACAGTTGTTCAACAAATAGGTAAATTTGCAAACAAGACCTTGTAGGAAGACTTTCGAGCTTCCCACAAAAAACTTTCGTAACGTTGCAATCAAGTACGCCAGCCACTAAGGTTGCTTGAAAACCTGACTAAAAGTGATGCTATTCTTACCTAATTAAGGGTAATACACCAAGAATTCAAGCTTTGAAGGCTCAAGATAAGGAACTTGCCAAATATCTTGAAAGTAAGTATCTCTTTCTTCAGGCTCCTTTCATTGTGCTAGTAGCATTTACTTGCCTTTACTTAAAAATGACGAACGTAAAATTAAGTGGTTTCTAAAGCAAACTACTCTTCTAAAACTTGTTGCATATCATATCACTTACTTTTTGTTTTGTTTCAGCGCAAGAACACCTTCAAATTATAGCAGCTGAAGATTACGAAACTGCAGTGTAAAAAGGAATGCTTGAGCGCTCGATATTGTCACTTCAGATGCCGTCGTAAACGAAGGAACAAAACTAACGTGTACAGAAAAAGAAATTAGATAACAACAGAAGCTCCTTATTTTTAAAAGAATAGCTTATTAGATAATTTGAAACCATGGCATTCATGCATTTGTAGGTTATATAGTAATTATTTACACTCAAAAAGGATAAACGTAAAATGAAAATGGCACAAATAGGTGCCAAAAGATCCAGATGACTGGCTTTATAAATATAAGTATGAGACTTAATTGCATATGATAGCCATGTGAGATCGGCGCTGTTATTATGAATTTATTTAAGTTCTGTTGACATTGCTTTATCTTTGTATTTTTCTCGGTGACTCTGCCTTATCTAGAGGACATGATTTTGTTCCTTTTTTTTTATATTTGTTTTGATAATGAGGCTCCAAGGTGCTGAAGCCTTTTGAATAAAAACTAACAGCAAAAAGTGGTGTTATCACACTTCGCAATAGCCTGTGAACACTGACAAATTTATGATCAAATGCGCCTAGAAATCTGTCAGAAGGCGCATACTTGTGCTCGGTTGTTTTCCTTTCTTGATGAATCCAGTTAAATTATCTCTAATGGCATTGTTACGGTGATCAGTATTTATTGGCTTTGAAGAAAACCACGAATCTAGTACTTAAGCTATCGGTTACTTTATCTCGCTAAACACGAACTGAATCTGCCTTTTTAAGTTTTTATGTGCCTCGTCTTTATTTTTCTCTTTCCAAATAAACTTCCAACATTTTAGGTTTTATTGTTTTTTTGTCGAAGGTTTGTGTGTGGGGGTTTTTTTAACTCAACAAAAGATCCACCAAATAGCTTCAGAATCATTAACCCTTTCACTCCCAAGACCCTATTATTAATTCTCTGTACTGTCAGCCGTATGATCGAGGTGAGATTGAGACGGATAAAGAGTTGGTACCCAGACTTCTGCGTCACAGCGTAAATACATTTGAGCGATTTCCGCGCGAATGTGCGTGTAAAGGTGGTAAGTACTTTGTCTTTGTTTCTTTTGATATTGAACCATAAGAACCTCAACCATTTCGGCAATTACACTTTCTTATGATATGTGTGTTTGTGGTGAGTTTGCATCAGCTACTTTGCTAGCTCGTATTTGATTTGGAGGAGAAAACATGAAACGTTTTTGTTATGGCCGTTGTTGTGCTTTATACGTGTGAGATTTTCCATTTTAATTGTAGTTCAATAAGCTGGACAGCTTGTAGCGTTTTGTTTCCCTGTTAGGTTAAGTGTTTAGAAACTAGTGTCAAACCAGAAATTATTTTGCCAATACTGTAGGTTGGTTGGACGCTTGCTTGAGAGCATGTATGTATGAACTATCATGTACCTAATTTCAAATTACGAGGGATGCCCTTATTCTACCATTTCACAAACCATCTTAGGTGTGTTAGACTCAAACATAAAACAAACGAGCCACATAATTCAGAACTTCGTTTCTAACATTAACTGATGATTATGAAAAATTGTCCAATTACCTATAGTTATTGTTAAACTTGAATTTTCTTCTACCAATGTCTTTAAAATATGGGGTGGGAAGAACACTTAGGGTAAATTATGCTACAGGAGCCTTTTCAAAAAACTCTGGCCTTGTTCAAGAGTAAATTCCTTTCATTTCACCACCCTTTTTAAAGCAGAATGGGGTTTTATGTTCCAAGAACAAAGCTTTAGGGAATGTAAACTCTGAGGAGAAGACACTGTCCTGGGACAAATATGCCCATGAGCAAATTTTGCACTAAATTGTGTTTATTTCCCTTCCAGTGATTATTTGCATCACAATGCTGACAACAGCTTGCTCTCAAAACCTTAAATATGCAGGACTAATTTAATGGGGCAGGCTTATCTCTTCTTTTGTAACCTCATGAAAACATGATCCTGTCCTGTCTGATATCTGGTTAAGGTTAGTCCTTTGGAGTAACTCCTGTTGTAGGTGGGCATATCCACCTACATGTCATGTTAGACCCAGTAAGTATTGATATTCTATGGATTATAACTACCATGACAGAAAAATGTATTGCAAAGTAAGATGTGTGGACAGATAAGTCTTTCTGAGTTCTTTCTGATTGATATGTGTGAAAAAATTAAGTCTAATGTAAATGGTTAAAACTCAGTTATTCCCCAACATGTAGAAATTAAGTAATGTGGTGAAGCAAATTTGTGAAAGTAAGGGGAGCACTCAGAATTTGTTCACCCTGATTTGCAGCTTACATGTGTAACTTGTACACGTATGCTATTTACAAGCCAAAATGCTCCCTGTAGATGTAGGCTAAAATGGATACCTTCTTAAAGAGAACAGGATTTTTTGTAAATAGTACTTCCATTGTTTTAGATTTGTACTTCTCAAACTCATTAATAATGCTAGAGGTTATTAACCAATTGTGTGGCCTCATTTGGGTCACATGGATGCCCCTTGATACTCGGTAAAGAACAGATCTAAATACGTGTCATTAGATATCCAAACACAAGAATTAGGGTATCCAAACACATGTGTTTGGAAATCAATTTTGTCTTATTAGCCACTTCCAGGACAAACTTTGTAAGCCAGAAGTTCAGGGAAAGGCTGTCTAGGTCTTCCAACCTTTTTTCAAGACTTTGCACATGGTGAACATCATTATCTTTGAACACACTCCTCAGCTCAAGGAAAGGAAATTTTTCTCACACACAGCTTGCTAATTTCGGAAAACATCAACAGCTCACTTATCTTTGTGCTGTGTACTTTTTGGCTTTGAACATGCAAGCGAAGAAACTTCCTCTTTCCAAATTTTTCAGCAGTCAAAACCGGGAAGACCTTTCCGTAGCTGCTTCTTCGATTTCTCAAAATTACAAATGAGGTGCCGATGCAAAGTGAGACTGCTTTTAATTAAAAAGCTGAAGTTATGAAAAAACACAACACCTTTCATGACACTGACTAACAACTATGCACACACAATAATGAAACAAAAGAAAGCAAAAACTGACTATTTACATGGTCTTTCTGTTTTTGTGTTTATTGTTAATGAATTAGGCCCTTTTGAGAAGCCATTTCATAAACTCAAGCTTCGTGTTTCATTAGGGTTTCCAAACACTCGAAAACAAAAGCACGAGGCCAAAGGCTCAGTGCTTTATCAGTTTTCTCATGTTTGGAAACCTTGATGAAACACTCGCCCTCATTTATGAATTATTACATCTTCCCAATCATTCGGGCTTTTGGAAATTCATCCTTCACACCCTTACATCAGTATGCACATTCTCCATACTGTTCTCCATACATTCCAAAGAGGCTGACAAGGAGAATTTGTTTAACAATCAAGAGCTGCATTAGTTTGTGATCATGTCCTCTATTCTCATGACTTTCATGTTTGATTTAGGGGTGATATGGTAAGGAGAAATTAGATGCTAGTCACTCTTAGGGTTTAAAGGGTTAACTTGAACAACATTTTGAGAATGAGGTTGAACTGTTTCAATAAATCTGCATCCCCCAAGGAAATTGTTTAATAGTAACTAAATAATTTCCTTGTTTGAAAAGAAAGTATCTATCTTTTTACATTGAATACATTGGTGAAACTCTTGCTTCCATTTGAAAATGCATAGGCTCATACTGATAACCCACAGAACTTTCCAAGTTATTTTTACTATGCTCATTACACCACTTTTGTGGTGGGATCAGTGTTTTCACAGCCTTTAGGATAACAACCTCTCAAACTGTTTCACAAAACTTGTCATGTGGTAGTTCAAAGATGAGGAATATAGGTACCATGTACCATGGTATTAATTTGACCTTAAGCCATACTATTTGTACACTATTTTGAACTGGAGTAGGGTGATACTCGAGAGAAATACTAATAAACGCATTGTATGCTTAGGAAGATTGCAGCTGAAAGAATTGCAGTTCTCTCTGCTCTTAACTCAAGATTATTTTGCCCTTTAACCCCCAGGATAGGAGTGTCTAGCATCAAACATCTCCTTACAGTATTGTTACTGAATAAAACATTAAGGTCGCTAGAATAAAGGAAATGACCACCTACAAAACAAAGCTTTTGTTTAATATACAAATTCTCCTGTCAGTATCAAGGGAAATGTTCAAAGAACAGCATAGAGAATAAACATACTGATCTCATGCTACAAAGGGTTAATACTGATGGCAATTTTTTCTTCCATTTGAAATGAAGTTGAACACCACAAGAAGAAAACAAAGTGAACATTTAAACTGTTAAATGTATCATGAACATAAAATGCCAAATTCAAACTAGATGGTAAAGTGAAAGACAGAATGCCATTAAGAGGCTCTTGTCAGGATTCATGGGAAAAGATCTCGCCATGAACCAGGGGTTGTCATGGAAAAGTTATATATATGTACTTACTGTGAGAAGAACACATACGGGAGAGAAACCTCACAAATGTATTGGATATGGAAAACGATTCACACGGAAGAGCAACCTTACCACTCGAGTGCCAGGAAGTACAGAGCAGCTGGGATCGGCCTTTTATATGCTGTAAGTGTGACAATAGTTTTAGAAATTCCCAAGAACTAAAAGCACACAAACTTAGGAAAGATAGCAAAGGAGAAAGGCTATTAAATGGTAGATTTTCCTCTAGCTAACAAATGAATTTTCGTATAGTTCTATATGGCTTCTTTGTATTCCCCAATTTCTTGGTACACGTTTGTTAAATTGTAATAGCCCGTCGCTACATCACGATGCTCCTCGCCGAAAATGTTTTTCAGTATCGTTTATTGCTTTTTCGTTAGTTTGCTATAAGTTGTTGTTACATTGGCGTTCTCTTCACCGACGATTTTCCTCTGAATCATTAACGCCTTCTCGTGCAGCTCTTTGGCTGTGTCGTTTTGGTTCAAGCTATATTAGACGTCCCTGAGGCCGTCATAACTATAGGCAAGACCAACATGTTCTACACCACTTATCTTCCTCTGCACCTCAAGTGCTTTAGCGTGTAGCTCTTTGGCTGTCTCATATTCTTTATTATGAGTGCTTGCATTTGCGAACAGGAAATACGTATCTACTATGTAAACATATTCTTTGCCTCAGATTTTGGCCAGAATGTGCAGCGCCTTTTTGTACAGATCTTTGGTTTCTTTGTATTTTCCAATATGGCTGTAAACTATAACAAAGTGGGATTGTCTTCGCCGTAAGTCATTTTTAGAATCACCAAGGCCTTTTTAAACTCTTCTATGACCTGACTGTTGTTTGTGCAACAGTAAATTGATTGTGCAGTAGTAAACCGTTCCCAAGCCCTTATACAGTTCTGCCAAAGGCTGTATTTAAAGGTCATCAAGAGTGGGTTGCAACTGTCGGGTTTTTTATTGAAAGCGTTACCCAACTCCTTATGGTTGACGCCTTTTCGAACACTCCTTTGGCTTGCTGAAATTTTCCAATGTTTGTGTGAACAATTCCTCCAAGTGACCCCCACTTTCAACATGGTTTTGGTAGGCTACTTTCTTGAAAGTTCCCTTTATCGAGCAAGTTCTTGCAGAAGAGCGCATCCACTAAGGTAAACCGATTCCTCCTGAAAAGTACCTTCCAGCGAGGTGAACTGAGATGCCACGCAATGAATTAGTGCCTTAAAGTGAGATTTCACTTTATTTAGAAGGGCATAGGTGTACCCCTCGTCATGTTGTTGCTTATTTTCTGATCGAATTAGATCGTGAAAAATTTTTTTAGCTGTGTCGATGTTTCGATAGATTTCTGCCGATTTCAGATTTAAAATCGAACGTTCTGTAAGTATGTTATTTACAGTGTTATGTAACCTCATATATTTGGTACCTTGACCGTTGGTCGAGAAAAGAAACACAAGATCGAGAAATCTTTGACTCGATTGACTCCTCTGGTAACTCTACAATATGACTGCTGACATATTCCACAGCAGATTCAGCTGGTATAGATCCTGGGGCACCGAGTGAAAGGAAAATAAATGTCTGGCGAAGAACTCTGTCATTTTCAATCGCCTTTTTCAGAGCCATCCTTATGGCAGTTGTCATTTTTTGGGGTCAGGCTGGGCTCTCCTTCGCTAGAAGTTCCTCGTTCCTTGCATCAAAACGGTGAACTAATCTGCCCAACTGTAATTAGGAGATCTAGTCACTACAACAGTTTGGAAATAAAGGCAGCAGCAGATAACGCCAGAGACTGATACGCAAGGGCTTTAATTTAACAACTTGTTTTGCTTTCTCCTCATCAGAAATTTGCTATATGCATTTCAAAAGGTTAACCGCTTTGTCTTCCTCCATTCCTTGGCTGAATGACTCATGATAGGTATGTTTAGTGTTACAGGGAATGGAACTTCCATTTAGAGAGGTGAACAACACTTGTCCGTGACCCCATTCCTCGCTGGAGGTTTGGGGAAGGAAACTGCGAACAACACTTAATGCGACAACGTTGTCAGCTATTATTAGCCATTTTGAGAACTTCCTAACCTTTTTCAAGATTAAAAGCTTGAGATACTGAATTTTCTCCGACGGACTTTCTCTGCGTGAGGTTTCAAGTTTCTTCAGGGAATATCTGGTGATTCCCAGATGTTTACCGAGGGTGATATAAGATGTAGCAATAGTCTCGATGCCTTCTGTATTCAGTGTCGCTACAAATGTAAGGCCGTCAATGTCGCGCTTTGTTGTAAAGAACTCTTGGCCGAGTCGAGTTTTTCCACATCCAGGAGTTCCAGAGATATAGGCAGTGCTTACAGTTTGCTGATCATGGGTGGCATCTTGAGGGTCTTAAATCTTTCCTATGAGTCTGTTGATGTCATTTGTACGTCTGATGACTTCGTGAGATGGCTCCGAAGAGAGAATACAAAATGGCCGTCTTAAATTCAATGAATAATGCCCTCTCCTAACGGATGACGAGCAAAAAACAGTTTTTTTTTATCGCTTACCTCACTAGAGAGACAACTTTTTCGTTAATCGGACGGCTTTTCAAAAAATTCAAAATTGCAACAAAGTTCGCTGTGATTGAACTCAGAATTTTAGTTTTTCAACGTAATATTCGCGTGACCGACCACCGACCACATACTATAATACATCAAGTATAAGAGGAAATTTATTGCTTTTTGGAAGTTGAGAATATAACTCAAACTTTGAAAGGAATCTAGATCAGTTTTCTACGTCTAAATGGCAGTTAAATACAATAAAAACTTATCTTCACATCGGTACATCTTGTGGTAGGGATAAAAAGATCGGAACTTTGCCAAGACCAAGACCAAGACCAAGACTTGGACCTCAAATAGGAACGAGGAATGTACCTCGACCTGTTTACTGATTGTTTCTAAAGATGTCCTTAAGACTTAATAAGCATAGATACGATCACATGCTTAAGATGTGGAGGGCGGAAACCGGGACCTATTGGAGGACGGGAAGTGGGAGCAGAACTGAAAAAGGCTCTTCTTTTGTTGCTTATCACTGCCTAGCATCCAGTCAAACACCAGTACCCAACAAAGTTTTATGATTTTCATTTAACGTCCACTTAGGTGTATTTCACTTCTACGCACATGCATTGTGTTATTGAACAATTTCTATTCATTATGGACATTTTATAATAACAGTTTTGTTATTAGAAGACCAGTTAGACTAGCAAACGGACAAGCCATAATGCTGCTTGAACACTTCACCGTCAATTTTTCATGTTTTGGTGTTTTTACTGAGAATTCCCCGCAAACATCAAACGTAGCTAACTTACGTCAACGAATCTAAAACTTGTCTTCCGTTGTGGGATATAAATGTATCTGTTGTTCCTTTCTAACGGGAATGCAACCTTTAATTGTTGCCGTCACCGAGAGCGTAACACTGTCGCAAAATTAATCAATTGTATTTACGTTACTAAATGACGTGAACCCGCGTGAAGAAAGTCTGCGTCATCGGAAATATCTCATGCAAAAAACACCCAAATATGGCTACAACTTTACTTATGTAATTAATCCCACGGCCTCTATTAAATTGAAGATTAACGACCTCATTTGTGTCCTAAACAACCCCACGAACTGAAAAAGATGGCCTCTTAAATTAACTTTTCTTCGTGACACGTTCTCTGGTACTAATTTAGTTGGAAAACCCAAAAAGAAAAATTGAAAATCTACATTTCCCGAGAGAAAATTGTTCGACTTGTCTTAGCTTGGTTTATTCAGATTTTCTCTTTCTTAAAAACTACTGACTCATCTTTTCAACCACCTGTCGAAAAATTTAAAGGAAGTCATTTACCAATTAATTGTGTAAAATTGGATTCATAAATTGATAAGTTTAAATTTATATATATTCTATCATTAAACGTCTACATACGTCTATCTGGTTTTGATTATGAAACTTTCTTTTCTTCTCAGAGATGAACGTGACCGACTTTATCATACGTGTTTTTACCTAATTTATTCATCTCGGCTTCCTAGAATTAGTTAATAAGTGATTTTTTTTAAACCTTTATTACTTTTGAACTTTTCTCCCGGCTGTAAACTTCATAATTTCGATTAGTGAATTTGAAGGACACGGAATTTCACCTCCCACGCAATTTTGTAAACCGAACAGCGAAAGTGGTTGATGCTCGTCGACTTAATGTACCAAAGTGTATTTAAAGGTGCGTCATGGGATGTATAGAGTGTTTTTGGTTCAGTTTCTGAATGGATCATGTGTTTGTCCGGAACTCAGAGAGACAGCGAAGGTAATGGAAGTGCTGTAAGATAAAACTCGCTTATCTGATAGAGCTCAACTCGACAAAGCACGTCTCTAAAAACACCGTAGGGATTGAGGCAAGTGAGAGAATAAGGGCCCACAGCGTTTCCCAGGTAAGGAGAGTTCACTTTTCGTAAAGAGACTGTTTACTGTGTCTTAAATTGCACTATTCTCCTCGAGCCAGACCATTATTCTAGACACACTGGCTGCTTTGGGGTGTGCTCTAATTTCAAAGTCATTTTCTTTGCTGGTGGACGTTTTTGCGATTTGAAGAATTGGATTTAAATTATTTTTCTACTCATGGGCATGCAAATGACCGCATGACCTGGTATCGTCGGAAGTGCTTCGCTAAGTTGGCCATTTTCTCCAGATTTTATGACATATGAGACTCTCAAACGGGTGCTGGATTTTCCATTAAAAGGTGGAACAGCGTTCTCTTGCGAACGAGACTTTGAAAAACAATGTAAGATTTCTTTTCGCTGAAGAATAAGCATCAGCACGGAAACACGAGAACACCCACAACAGAAATGTAAGTTTCGTTATTTTTTCGTATGTTATTGTTACTGATGTTGTTATTTCTAGTAAGGAAATATAAAGCTCAAACTTGACTATAACATATGCTGTGCACCTTAATAACCATACCATTAGAAAAATACATCCTTGATCTAATGGTTGGAAAAGGAAAACTGATTGTCCTCTGATACGAGGATCTTTAAGCAATCGACAGAGGCGATGAAGAATAAAGAAATATTTCCCATTTTCACTTATTCCAGTCCTCGTTTTGTTTTGTTTGATTCCCTGTGTTCACCTCGTGAATCACTCGAAACAAGAGTAATTTATCATACCACATTGACAATAAGGAGCAGTGTTGCGTTATGCCCCAGCAGGCGGTTCCGAGGTACTTTCTTAAAATAAATTATTCAGTACGAAAAAAAGAGTGTTCAAATAATCCGTTAGCCTCGAAAAAGTCATACAAGCAAAATGAAACTTAAATAGTGGGCTCAACTGAAGGGAGACTGAGCCGACACTAATTATCTTTGAAAAGCAACAGAGGTTTACATTTTGAATCGAAAGATAAAGCAAAAAACGATGGAGTGGATATATTTCGCGGACGGAGATCACCTTTTGAAAATGAACCAATTACAAATAAATAATTACTGCGCTCTCACTGTAGCTGGACCACAGCATTTGTCAATCCCTTGAAAAATGATGAATCGTTTATTGATTGTATATATGGTAGGAGGCAGAACCTTCACAAACCCGATGTATTGTAGGCGTATCATAGAGAGAATCTCTATGCCAACTCAATAAATATATTTGTAATATTTCAACAATGAATAATTAATTTCCTCGCACGTTTGTTCCCAGCAGTCTCGCACGAAGGCAAGATGATTATCAAAATCTATCAATTGCTATGTCAAATTTCACTTGAAGTTGAAAGATAACACTGTTTTTTAAAAGAACCATGTTAAGCGGTTTATTTCAGTTTGGTGCGAAAATCGCTTAAAATTCGCGTAATTCTTTAAAGGGTTGATTGAGCAGAACGGGTTGATTTTTATAAGTGCAAGTCTAAAACAATTCCTCAAATTGCAACACTTAACAAGGTTGCCATGCTAACCATTCAGATGAACGTAAGTCCATACTAGTCGGCGTCGATTACCGGTTGAAAGGGTATATTGTTTTATACCCACATGTTTATTAAGGGCAGCTGGGCTGGTGTATTCGCCTGCAAGGTTTTATGTCGCAGTTTTCCTATACTGCCTCTTTTTGCTATAGACGTAATCTTCAAGGCTCTCAAGCGAAGGTTTTATAACACCAGTAGGTATAAACGTTTACGTATTTGAACGAGATGTTTGATGTTGGGAAAAGTTTTACTGGCCAAGAAGGTTTGTCTGTAGTCAGGCAAGGGTTATCAGTCGTTTAATATGAATGGACTGTTTATCGTTGTCGGAATTCTTGGCCTTTGAAATTTACATTCTATTTTGTTTATGATTTAGTTGGAGGTCAGTTATAGCCCATTTGATGCGGTCGTTTTTGCCGGTGCGAGTTCGAAATTGGTAATAGTGTAGTCCTCGAGACCAAACTCTAGAGATCTGCTTTAAGAGGTTCCTCTAACAATGAACTGTTTATAATGGAGATGTATGTGTTTATCTGTAGTTTTTTATTAGTCTAGTTACTATTTTTTTCTCATGAAGCGTAAGAGTTAAGAATTGCTTTTCAACCGAGTGAAGAGATTTCACGATCCTGCAGTTATATCACCTTTTTTTAATGAAATACAATTTCCTTCGGCCATCTATAATTTAAAAATTTTTCGCCCGCGAAAGTTCCACAGTAAAACAATGGATGACAAATTAACATGTCTATTTAAAGCCACACAGATCCGGAATAAAGAGTTCAAAATTTGCTACTTCAAAAATATTTGGCTGCGATATGCGAGCTCAACGAATTGTTGTAAGTTTTAGTACTTTAGCTCAGTACGGTACTTACTTTTTTATTCATTTGTTTATCAGTATCTCTATGAGTTACAAAGAAAATAAATGAAGCTCCAGAAAGGGTAACGCACTTTTTTCTATTATGAAACAAATTTTTTTCATTTTTTTAATCATGATTTTTTTTTTTTTTTTTGAGGAAGGAGCGCAACCGGTACTTTCGGATATGTATTCTATTACTTTGACATGAAGCCAATTTAAAAGAGAGACACGGCCCCTATGAAGACGAAAAGAAAATGACAACCGGACATGAAATGTAAGGCATAAAGAATCAAATGCAGAGTGTTCTCCTTTAAGTTCATGCAAAACTATTAAAAAAAACATTTTCAGTAAAGACCAGCAGGGAATACAAATTTGCTAGCTTTTTCTCGACTATTTAAAAGGTACTTTGCTTTTAATTTGCCATGTTGAATTTTTTTTCTGAATATAGAATTTTACGCTTCCATTTTTAACACAAGTCTTTTGGTTAATTTATCTCGAAAAGAAAGGAGCAACTTTATGTACCGGCCGCTTTGATGTTGGTTTTACATATTCAGTGTGCCTCTCCCTAAAGGCATTGATTAAACCATCTCATTTTTTTACCTTCATTTTTTTTTTAATCTAGGGTTTATTTTCATAGCAAAGTTGAACAAAAGAGTTTGCTTGCAGAGATCTTTTTCCTTTTCATCTTCAGTTCGTTCGAGAAGTAGAAACGTGATGCACACTGTTTGACGTGAGGGAGAATAATTTCCGCGGCAAATTTATTTGCCTAAAATGCCACCCATGGCCACCCTAACTAACTCATGAAAATGTAAAAAGGGATTTGTTTAGCTCCGCTTTGATTTAAATTATTTACAAGGTTCAACTTTTCAATATAATCCGTTGGCGTTCTCAACAAGGTGCCATAATTGTTCACTCCTCCGAAACTCCGTCATGCGGTGGCGCCAAGACTGCCAAATGCATAAATACACAACTGTGATAGATTAATTTTTTTTCTACGTTGGGAAATTTGTTTATTGTAGACGCACAGCTGCCGCTAGCTATAGCTCATTAAATACATCAACAGCGAACTTGGCAAATGGAACTGAGAATGGAGTAAGGTTGGGAACAGCTCCTAAGAGTATCCGTTGAAAAGTCACTCCCACTCTAACAGCAAAAAAAAAAGCTTCTAACTACCGACAGGGCCAAAAAAGAAGCTCGATTCGAAGTCCTTGGTGGATACGTATGTATTCTTACCATACAAAATTTAATAAGAATCTTTAATTATGTTGCTGCGTCGAAATAATTGGTCGAAATTTTCCGTTTGCGTATAAGTCGGCCAGATTACTTTTATAACTAGTTTAATTTCACTTCTTTAATATAACTAGTTTAATTTCACTTCTTTAAGCTTTGTGCTACTGGTCATTTCCCTCATATTTAAAAATGGTTCAATTTTTCTATCAATACCTCTTGAAGAACGCAGGAAGATGTGAGCAGCTTTCTCTCGATCGTATTAAGCCATTCTGTTGTGAAGAGAGTAAGTCAAATCTGACTTGTACCGTTTGCCTACGCTGTGAAGCCGTCACGGTTGCTCTACCGAGACTGCCAGAACTGTTCTAAAGTGATCAGCCTTACAGACATTTCAATTCCTTTGTCTTTTTCTAATTTACTGAACTTCCAAGAAAGACAATGAGATATTCATAAGTCGAGAGGGCTTTGTCTTTTTAATAACTTTAGCCAAGGTCTGATCGATGTGTTACTATTAATTTAGCTGAGCCCTGAAATTAATTCCTGCGATGCAGTTCTCTATTTAAAACTCAATCGTTCCCACTGGGTCATACCTTACAGTTCAAGGTATGGAAGAGGTGGAGGAGGAAACACAAATAGTAGTTAAACTTGCCAACAGCTGTTCGAACGAAAAATATTTAATTACTGTTAATCCTATACCTTGTGCAGAATTCATATAGAACAGCCTACTTCTTAGTCATTTAAGCGGCCAGGCGTTGATGTGTATGCGCACAAATACTTTACTTATTGTGATTTTTACTCTTTCTGAAACTGAAATTATCTCAGGTAAAGACAAGAAGACTTTCGAAGGTTGTTTGTTGTCTACGGACACACATTCTGTTGTGGTTCGATCGTTTTTTTTTTTTTGTTTCTTTTTTTTCACAATTGGCCCATGTAGTAAGGATTTAAACTTACAAGTGATTAGTTTTCAAAAAATAAAATGCTAGGGCTGGGATGAGGTTAAGAGAAACATTACCCCAGACTGCGAGAAAGCGGAGAGCGAAGGTATATTGAGCCTGTTGACGTTTTCAAATGGAAAGCCGGGAAGAAATGTTTCAGTAATTGTGCTCAGGGTTGTAGCAGCAGGCTAATTTTACCAAAGTCGAATTACGAGATTCTTTTCCGATGTCTAAGTTATTGATAGTATTATCTATTTAACAACCTGATTTTTATACATATTGCAGACAACGAGGCCTCCCTAGAGTTAATTTCGCAGACATGAAAAATCAGCTGAATATTTCTTACATAAATTAATTGCTTATATATTCATAGGAAGAATTTACAACTGCTTATCATAATACATATCAAAAGTGACGGTTCACGGAAACCTCTTAGGCCACCACTAATGATTAGTGATACAGAAGCTAATTCCACTATTGTATTGTGTCTCACTGTACGTGAGAAGTTAAAACGGTAAAACGAAACGAGTAGAGATAGTTGAAATGTTGAACTTGCGTTTTAATTAGGGAGTAGAAAGGAGGCAACAGATTGTAGATTCTTTTATTCGTCAGACATAGGAAGTCGGAGTTGGGCAGTTTGAGATACTGATAAATGATAATTAGGAATTGATCAAAGCTTTCCTGTACGCTTGCCTGTTTTCTTGCACTAAGCTGGTGGTGTGAAAGGAATTTACTGTTTAAATGATCTTTCAAATGAATCTTACAGTCTTATGTAAAACTTCAACTAAGGGTTAAAACTGGGGTGCACTGTTTTTTGTTTTGTTTTGTTTTATTTGTCACCCTTATAACATTCAAGAGCTATGTCTATTGATCCTGTTTCACTGCACACTTGACTGAAACGCTAACTGATCATTTAGTTTCGTTTCTTAAGCCAGAGTTGGATGACAGTCAACAGACGAACAACTCCTCACTTGACTCGGACAATGACTTCCGCAAAGTTAGTCCGTATCACAGACAACAATACTTTTCAATTCTTCTCTTACGCGAAGGATCTTAGAACACGACCAAATCTGTATTAGTGACCAAAATTATACGATCATGCATTATTTCCTCTATTTTATGCAGAGGTTTCAATGCACCTTATCTTGAATTCCAATATATCTCCCCTTTATAATTCCCTGGGAGGGATTCTTGGATTGCTTTGTAAGCCTTCGTTTTATCAAATTTGTCAGCCCATGCTTTTTTGTTCCATGACTTTTTAAATATCTTATTTTTCTTCAATCTTCCGCGAAGCTACTTTTTCTGAATAGATTTAAAGGTGTGTGAGGTGGATAATAGCTTCTTTGATTTTGACAGGGTTACGCCCTCTGTTTTCTCTACAGAAAGAAGCAAACACTATATATATAATCGCTGAAGAATATCACCGCCGTCATAAAAATGACCGCGTTTTACAAAACTTCGGGAAACGCCACGGATTATGAAGAAACCGCTGGATTTTCAGCGATCGAGATTGTGCAATTGGTGCTTTATTTTGCGATTATTTTAGTTGGCTTAGTGGGTAACACAATGATCGTGGTCACACTACTTGGCCGACAAACGCGAAGAGTTGGAGAATATCTCATTTTAAACCTGGCCATCACGGACTTCGCCACATGTGCCATAAGCATTCCTCTCGATCTAGCTGAGCGACTCTCAGGTGGTTTTCCATTTGGTTCAATACTTTGCTATATGATCTACCCGTTTCAAACTGTGTTAATGGCTGTGTCTGTGATAACATTATTGTCCATGAGCTTGGAGCGACACAGGGTTGTCATGACACCTATGCGTCCGAAAGTGCTCCCTAGAACAGCGAAGTTTGTCATTGGGGTGTCATGGCTCATACCCTCTCTGGTAATAATACCTTATGCTTTGGTTCTACGGCTCGAAGGAAAGCAATGTATGGAGAAATGGCCCGAGGATTGGTATGTTAAGGTTTTCACTCTAACTAACTTCGCCATCTTCTATGTGGTTCCGCTAACAGTCATCGCGTCTTCGTATGTTCGCGCCGGGCGTAAGATACGTAAAGAACTGGACAGGCTTGAACATGTAGTCGACAGTCACAGGTCACAGGTTCAATACACAAAGAAACGCACTCTACAGAAAATGAGGATCACCAAAGTGTTCATAGTAGCAGTGAGCGCATTCTTAGTGTGCATGCTGCCCACACACGCCTCGTGGATCTGGCACGACTTTGGGCACGGCTGGGACAGCAAGTATTTCCAAGATGTGCTCATATTCAGTAATATACTTATGTACGCTAATAGTGCGTCTAATCCATTCATTTTTGGTTCTTTGAGAAAGTTTTCGTTGGCACGCCTTTTTTGCTGCTGTCGGAAACATTCGGGTGAACTTTACCAACTCGAATGTATTTATGAGCTTCGGGTTGGCTCGACGACTCTTCACGTTGGTAGAGAAATGGCAGTGAAGGGATATAACAAAGCGTCAAAACTATTGGAAAGGACAAACACAAATCGTCTTAAATGTGCGAATGTTTGAGTCAGTCCCAAATACTGTTTTCACCAATTGCCTAAAGCCGAGCACCTTTAAACTCAAGGATTTAAACGCTTAACTTGTAATTGCCTCTGCCGATTTCAGGACTCACAAGGACCTCGAGGCATACGGTGAAAGGAAAAGAAAAAAATTGAGAGCAGGGGAAGGAAAGTAAAGTAAACTCCTGCTTAGCTTACACCTCTCCCGTTTCGCGTAAAGAAAGGAGAAGACTGATACGCAAGCTGCTAAAAAGTATGCTTTGAGCTCGAATCAGTTTTTACACCAAGCCATTTTCATCGTCAACAAGAGGACATCAGACCATTTTCTCTTGTGCCATCTGAATCAAATTCATCTTGATGTAAAGTTGTATCCTCATTAGTGACACACCGTGTTATCCAGTCGTTTCGTATCCATCCCAGTATACATTCCTGCGAAATATTATGCGCGAGCGCGTGAAAAGATGTCGATTAATGAGTACGACAAGTTTGTAGAGTCAAGCGAGTAAGACTAATTCTGTAGTGAAAACTTGTGACCTTCTTAACAAAAACAACTAAATTATTGCCTGGTGGAAGCAAGTGTGATATTTTAAATGGAGCATTTAAGTGTTTATACTTGTGACCTTGACAGTAACAGCTAGGGTGACTGAATGTTTTTTTCCTCCCTTTGCTATTTATACTTATAAATTCCTTCATTTGTCCCTTCCATTCATACTTTAAGCATATTTAACATGGAAAACATACTTTAATAGTATGGGTACGAATCTACCCAGCTGGGCACAAAACGACTGGTAACTCGCTATGTAGTCTTTCCATTTACAGCCCTTGGAGCTTTAGAGCGTATCTGTTGTAAATTCAACAGGGAGGGCGGAACTGTTTCTGTCCAACACTTCGTATTATTTCATGATGTCGTTTGGTCGAGTGGTTAATCAATTAATTTATTGGTCGTTTGTTTCTTTTTAACAAATACTTCAAAGTAATAAATCTAAGATATCAGTTTCAGCTCTATGGAGCTGTTTTTAATTAGTTGCACATTGAGTGATCAGTCAGTGCGTGCTCGCCTCTGTCAGGCAGTGTTATCCTAAATGACGATATAGAGACCTAACGCTAGAGACCTTCATTAGAGACCTTCAGTTACGTCATCAAACATGGTGTTGAAGTCTCGCCAGGTGACAATATAGCCTTTTTTTATCCAACTGCACTAAGCAGAATGCAAACAACGCGTGAATCGAGTACAAATATCACGCGATATTTGGAGAGTTAGTTATTTTATACGGTAAAAAAAATTATATTTATATTCAGAAATGCGCATGAAATGAAGCAGCTAGGTAATATATAACATGCTGAGTATTATTACTCGTTTTTAAATCGTGCAAATGATTTTTTATGGGGACTCCGATATGCAAATGAGTCACTCATTCACTCACTAAGATGTAGACCCCAGTGGTAAAAGTCGTCCCGATCTTACCCGAGCACGAAACCCTTTTGGAGTAGTAACCGGGTATAAAACGATAGAGAGGCTTTGTTACAGTTTGTAGTAACATCATTGCTTAAGGTATCACCTTCCAAGTGAACAAAAATTGATCGAGTTCAGGCATAAGCCTAATACTGCAAATCGCTTCGATTGTTTATGATGTGATGTAAAACAAGGACCATGATTAAATTCAACTATCTTGATCGATCGGAAGCGGAAGAGAACAATCCTGTGCTTTTCTAACAAAATAAAACTTGTGTAGTTCATTGCCGCACATGTTTATCTTCAATCAGTCAAAAAACTTCAGTTGTTGTAATATAAGATGCGTTCTTTAAACCGTTGCAATACAAACCGAAGGATCGGCAACCGTCACATCAGAACGCTTCGATGCTATGGACGCTTTCCAACACCTTTCCGACACTTATTACACTACGGAATTGTTCGGTTCTTCAGTGAGAAAGCTTTTGCTTTATTTTTTTGTATGTTGTGTTATATCGTGAGCCCTGAAAGAATCAAAGCGACTGTTCGGGGATTTAGATCTCAGCATCAAAGTTTTCGTATTTAACGGTACATGCTGGTTGCCAAACACTTCGGTTTGTTAATATCTGTGATTATATGGAAATCATATATGAACTGCGCATAAGTAACTGGATATGAGAAGGATCTTCGCAGTAATAAACACTACTTAGAAGGCAATAGAAAAGTAATTTTAAGTGTAGGCGAGTTGGCGTGGGCGACTTGACTGTTATTCTGGCATAACTCGTGAAAATACTTAGTGAAAACGCCTAAAACGATACACTTATCGACTCCGGCGGGACTTAAAACGTAATGCAATCTAGTCAGCCAAGAGTCTGATGACTCTCTACAGGATCGAAACAGAGGTATGTTAGGCCAACCATGAACTTTTGATCTTAAACTGATGATTCGAATAAGGCATTGGTAACATTACTGTTTCCTCTACTTCGGTTTTCATTAGGGGTTGGACTGTTTCGTTTTATAACACTTATCTCAGGCGACTTTAATAACTTTTTGTTTCCTGTAGAACGTCTTTTCCTGATGAAGCTATGAAATGGAAATGTATTACGTGCAAAGTAACGCCCTTTGCGATTTTTCTGACGAAGACAGTTGTAGGAGTTGTACCTACTGCCAAGAGCACCAAATATGTACGGGTTAACCGCGCTGTTTGCGTAAGCCATTACGTTAGCGAACGTAAGAACTTCATTGAAATGTGACCAGTCTTGGCCGTTTCCAAAGTCACTCCACATCCACATGACCTGAAAAGGCAGCAGACAAAGAGCAAAAGCCACCACTGCTAAAACAAAGAATTTTACGATCCTGATGTTTCTTTGTGTTCGAGACTTGGCCAAGCGGCTCTTGCAGCTTAAAGTTCCAACGAGAAGCTCCACCTTGTGACTGTTAGCACGAAGTCTTATCCCCACGCAAGTGTATGCGGCTGTAATGACGCACAACGGGCTCAAGTACAATATAAGGAACACACATAAACTGAAGGCTTTGGGGTATCTTGGATCGTTATTAGGCCAATTTTCAGCACAGTGACCGTCCTTTATCGTAAGGGCGGCGGCATATGGTGACACCAGACCAGTAGCTATAACCCAGTTAAGCAGAATCACCAACATTATAACTTTCCCGGGTATCTTAGGCTTTAGTGGGTGTAGAATAGCACGGTGGCGCTCCACTGCCATACACAGCAACGTAAACACTGAAACAGCTATGAGGATTGTTTGAAGAGGATAAACGATCCTGCACATTACCGGACCAAATGGCCAACCACCCAGCACGACCAGGCTAATATCAAACGGTATACTCAGTGCACAAGTTAAGAGATCTACTGTAGCCAGATTCAAAATAAAATACTGGCTGGTTTTGAGGTAATGTTTGGTAGCCAAATCGAATACTAACATCACGTTTCCTATCGTTCCGATTACAATAATGATGGAATAACAAGTTATTTGAATCACTGTCAAAACTTCCCTTGTCGGCTCCGTGTTCCTGGACTTTGTAAAATTTAAAATACTTTCGTCTCTGGAAATGTTCACGTTTGTAGGTTGAAACGACGCCATCTCGTTTCTCTTGCTCTCTAATTACTTCAAATCAGTATATGTAAAAACTTTAAGTGTTAATATTTCTTTTTTTCTATACAAAACACTTTTTGTCTCGCAGTATTCCAAAAGCCTTTGATGTATTTTTGGCTTTTGTGTTTCGCAAACGAAGCCTTTAATGTATGTCAGCTTTTGTTTTACTAATCTCCCTCTTTGTTGGCTCGATAACCTTACATGTTGTTGTTTTTGTCTTTACACTGACTTTTCCCGGTCAACCAAGCACAGGCTAATAATGGTGACCTGCAAAACATAGGAAATAATTGTGAACCGTTTTCAAAATCTGTTTTAAGAAGTAAAGGCTGAAGTTGGTTCATTTCGTGGGAACACACAACTACTTGGACATAAGAATATCTATGAAGGTTTGGATATTCATGATTGCCCATCTCTGAAACCGCAAAGTTGAGCAGGTGGGTTGCAATTAACGGTGATTCATTCAAACAAAGGCGAAGCCAAGGGGAGGGTGCATGCCTCTGTCCTCTTTAAACAGAGTGAAAAATTTACTAGAGCGCTCCGAGGGAGGCCTGAGTGTTAATAACATTCAGGGTTTCTCCTGCTCTAACCCGTTGGCCAGGCGCTCAATGGTGGAAGGAAGCAAAAGAGTGCGCGAGCGAAAAACTGAAGGGGTTAGACAAAGGAAGAAATGAGAGAGACAGGAGAGCCTGAAAACAATGAGACAATATTATTGTCTGTAGGAGGAATGAGCTGCTTGAAGATAGTTCATTCCGCCCGTTGCCCCCTCCTTTCCGGAAAACATTTTATCGTGGTATCAACTCCTCAACTGTGGGTAGCAAGATTTTGCGCGGGATTACTATTAGTCACTTATGATCGATCATATTTGCTGAGAATTTCATCGTAATTCACGCTCGGCCGCCACTTAGCCCCTGCAGGTTTTTAAAAGAAAATGTTTTGTGTCTTGGAAAGAAGGTACTTTGTTCAGTGAGAATTAGAAACTGGTTTCTTGCGCTTGCTGCAGAAATTATGCGCTGGCCCGCGATAGTTCCTTCTCTTGTGCCAATGGAACTTCATCCTTTGGCGAAGAGAAAGGGCGACAAGCTCGAATGCTTCGATAAGACGAAATCGTGTGATATATGAATTATAGCTGCTTCCTGACCAAAACTTGCACGCTTGTAGTTTTATTCTTCACTATTTGGTAAAAGGTTATAAGAAAAGAAGAAAATCCTATCACAGTTGCCATTTCTCACTTATTCTTTGTTATGCTGGGTAAAAAAAAAACAAATAACCACAAAATGTCACCTCTATGTAACTATTTTCGTTACAGAAAATATTAATCATCAAATATACGTGTCTGATATCATCAAATATCGATGATACGCGCCAGTACCTGATAATTGAGATTCAAGCCGATGAGTCGAACTCAGCGCAACTTTGTCGTGGAACAAAATTTTTATACCAAATTCAGAGGGTTAGTGCTGAATTCAAATTATACTACAACCGTAATTTCAAGTGATGTTAGACTAAGTGAAGTTTTCTATATCAAATAAAGATTATTGATCTGCAATAGCCATTTTTTTTAATGCGAAGGAGTCGGGGAAAAATATCCCGACAGTTTATCTGATCATCTTTAATTTCACACGGGTAGCTGCCTAAGGAGAGTTGTATTTTATCTTAGCGATCGTTTCTACTAATATGCGGTAGTGATGAATAACGCACTGTATGTCGGTCACCCTTAGGTATGAAGTTCTCTCAACAAACTGGTAACACAGTCGCTTATCTTGATACGGTGTGACTTACCCTGACAGAAGAACAAATGTTACGAAATGACATGGGCCATGACATAGCTCAGTAGATACATTTGACAAGGAGATTTTAGCTCCAAGAACAACTCTCGGAAAATAATAAAAGTCTCAACTTTATGGACAAACCTGCTTCCTGAGTAGTCACTAGTTTGCTCTGCTTCACTACGGGCACGTGTTTGGCTTTAAGTGCTTATTACGTCACGATTTAGGGGGCCCGCCTCTAGCTACGGGGAATGTAAAAGTGGGGTAGCATCTTTGCTTCAATCAAGCCATTTTCTTTGTTTTGGTTTTACATGTGTAAAAATAAGAGTTTGCTCATACTTAAATTGAATTAGTTAAGCCATTTAATACCCACTCTACGAAAAAAAAAGGTAGTTTAATTTTTGGCTTAAGTTCGGAGCAAACCTTACACTCGTTCCAAAGATACGACGCGACGCCAGACAGTCTACGCATTTTGTCGAGCCATTACAGGTACAACTTGTTCCCCTCCAGCGTTAAATAATTTCTCTCGTTTTGTGTAGACCTTTCTCTCCAATTCAAACAAGGAGATTACTCCCCTAAGGATAAAGCTCGTGTTCTGTTTCTCACTCACAGAACGTGAAAAATACAAAGCAAGGGACCCTTTTGTGTGGCTGTGGCAAGAAATAATGATAGTTCGTGACAGGAAATCGCGTTCGGTTGACTGATTACTCAGCAACGACAATTTATAAAAATAGTTGCATCTCGATGCATTTATGGTAAAATGATCGAATATCACGTAACACTTGGTTATTCGTTCATTATTCTGAGCTGATTATTAAATTAAACCGGAGAACTTTCTGAAACTTAGCAAAGCACGAAAATGTTGTGAAATATGAATAGCCATAAAAGGGAAAAAGAAATCAACTTTCTGTCAAATGTTTTTGAAAGTTATTTTCATGATTTGTACTAGTATTTGTGCACTGTACGACGACTATTTGAATTTCGCTATGTAGACAACAATGATGTTCGTTTTCCGACAAAGCTGCTCTCTAAGATCAGTGCCAAATGTTATTGATATGAGCTTACCTTACATTTGTACATTCCTGCTTTTTAGGTTTCACAGCTTCATATTCGTTACATGCTGACCTTGAATTCAACTGCACGCCGAGCAAGTATATCGAAATTTGTTGAGAATTATGTACTTTCTCAAGTGCAGTTTAATGCGATTGAGATTCTAAAGATAGCCGCGGAAACCCTTAGAACATTCCGATCGCAGGACCGTTCATTATTCCTCAACACGTTTTACGAGTTTCGATAAGATCAAATTGTGATAAGATCATCAGTATCAAAGCGTGATTCGTGTTACGTGATCCATATGGCGCGCCATGTGTGATATATGATGAGTGGTTGAGATATTTTAGTGTGTGGAACAAGTGCTCGCGCTTTTTCAATGACACTCGCGAAGTTAAAATCGATAGAATTTTCCTCAAATGCTGCATGAAACATTCGCTCTTCACGACCGGCTGTAATTTGAACACTATTTTATCACGAGTGTTCTAAATTTAAACCATTGCATGACGTAGAAAACAAACAGGGATTTTAGTGATGAAAATGATATTAAAATGTGACCATTTAAGTGTTTTAATAAGATCTTTGAATGTTTTTGTGTTTAAAAAGGATTAACTTTGAAATGTACTTTCGTATTTTAATGGTACATCACAAATTAGAAAGGCTAACATTTCGAGCGTAAGCCCTTCGTCAATCGCTCTGACGAAGGGCTAACGCTCGAAACGTCAGCCTTTTAACTCAGTTGTAAACACTAAATCACCTGCTATACTCTCCCACCGACGCAGCACCACAGTTTCTTTAGAAACTTAGAAACCTACTCCCTTTATTTAGACGAAAATGTATCTTAGCGAAAAAAAATATATATACAAAACCTAACCAAAATGGGAAAAATGAGGTTTCTGAAAAAATATAAGGATGTATAAGTCATACACAGGAGCCCATCACTTAGCTGTCATTTAGAAACGTGATCAAAATAATAGTACATTCATAATATCTCAAATGTGATACAAAAGTTTTACCCAAATCTACCCCGGCAGTAATAATTTGTCCGACTTCATACACGAGAAAAAGTCTAATCTACGATTAACCATACAAAGCTGCCGATATATTTAGACGAAATTAACTATACAATAACGGATGATGAGAAACAATTTTGCACCAGTAACTGACGACAAAGTTTGATTCTGGATATTGATTTTTAATGATTGCCAGAGGCGGTACGACTTGTTAACTCCTGGTCTGTTAAATTAACATTACAGGTAAATTATTCCAGCAAACTAAATTTTGTCGCTGTCATTATGCGAGGATGGTCTTAAACAACACAAATTTAAACTCTCACTCAAAGTAAAAAATGAGAGAAAATAACTAACATGAAATAATTGTATTTGTGGCATTGAAAATGGCATTTACGTTTAGCACACATATAAAAATATCATATTTGAGAGTCTCAGTAACTGATTTAATGGATACAAAAAGCGAAATTATCCCTACTCCAACCAAGGAAAATATGAGGTGTTTCAGATTGGACTGATAGTAAAATTCATGCTTCTTCTTTGATAGGAAGAGAGTCCAAAACAAATATACTCTAACATCAGGACTGTGGTGTTTAGATACCAATTAAAATCGTGACTTTGGTTTTTCTGCTTTTTGCGTTGAATTGGTTTATATGGTTACCAGATCGGGTTTTACCTATCCATGAAATTACAGTACCTACCTGCCAAAGACTAACATGATAGTACTGTGCAAGATAAATGCGGTAAATTCTCGAGAGTTGCCACCGAGGAAGTGTTCGTTGACTGACAAAATGAGGGGAGATTTTCGATTCGTTTCACAACTGTTTTGTTTAAGAATAAAGTTCGGAATATTGCGCTCTCTGTCTCCTTCATTGCTATCGTTGGTAACCGATTTCGTTCTATAGGATTTGTACTATGTATTTATACTGTACACTATCGAAGGAATTACCTTATCGTTTAAGAATATCGAATTAGTAAAACCGTTATTTGAAACTGGTCGAAGTTTTGATTTTTTCTCAGAGTTTCCCCGGCTACAAATCAGAGGCTTGTCACACCTAATACACAAATAAATTCACAAATAAATACACAAATAAATGCATAAAACACTGTTACCTTTTTCCAGCAAATGCAAAGTCAAAATTCTTGAATTGACAACCTATAAAAAGCGAAATTATCCCTCAACGGGAGATGAAGAGCCGATAACCAGGTGAAAAAATGTTTTGAGAAAGAATGGTGCTAATATTACGTCGACATGAATGCATCGCGAGGACAATTGGTCATCGATTAGTATATTAAACGAGCGTTTTCCATCACAAATTAGCAAAATTTTTTTTACTGGGTCTTTGTCATTCATAGCTTATAATGAAAAAGGGCTTTGTTTACTCAAGACCTGACTTAAGACAAAGACCATGCAGCTACTTCTTCTTTAGTGATCATTATCTCGTGTTTGGTAGAAAACTGCCGCTCGTTTCCTTTATGGTTTTCTCTGTTTTTCAAACTTTATTTTCTGTTGTTGAAACTTTAAAGTTTAAAGATGATTTTCAAGATTCGTGCGTAGATCTACGGAACTCATTCAAAAAAATGAATGAATTTAATTTCCTCAATAATTTTTGAGCATATATGGTGCCGGATATAATATACTTTAATCGACAATAGCTTCAGACTGAAAATAAATCGAACGCAACATAAGAATGAGTTTTTAGAAAAGCTGTTAATCGAAATTCTGACTGAAAGCTGTGCGGAATCATCCTAAATAAGAGTTTAAGTGCAAATTTTATTCCAGTCTTCTTATGTAAAAACACAGACAAATAATTTTAATCACATAAAATCAGAATTCATTACTTATTTTATGACGATTAACGGTACACTGGTGAGGTAATGAACAAAGTTAAATTTGTCTACTTGTTATTCACCTCGAGATCTCATTTCAAGTCTCACCATAATTTTCAGTATCATGCCACTACTTCTTTTGATTTGAAACACGAATATTTTCAAAAAATCCTCTGAAAATTTTAGTGGTCAGTGTGACGAGAATTACGAAAACCGGCGGAGCTAAATTTTGAATCGGATAAAATCTGGACGAGAGCGTAATATTTGCGGACCTGTGAGTAAAGGTAATTTGAACTAATGATTTTAAAATCCTATTTCTAGATTTTACATAATCGTTCTGTTACACAATGGAGCCCAAATCCCTTTATTATGAGGATTGGCCGCGAAGCACTGGTTGATCTCGGCAGTAATCAGATCCGCTGACATCCTACTGTCTACATGTATACACCTTACACATCCAATATACACCCAATACATCCTGCTGTATACACGAATATTCAGTAAAATAACAACACGTTGAGTCATTATAATGCACAAAGATTTCATCTCCTAGATTCTATTGGCACCTTAAGTTTTTTCAGCAGTATGAACAAATTGTATTTGTTCAATGGGTGATATCAGGTATTTTTTCACTGCAGCTCTTAAATTTCTTGTTATTTTGCATAACAAGGCAGTGTAGAAGCCTGTTATCATTTTTAGAAAGTACCTGTAGACAATTGCCTCTAAACATTCTTCTCATTCTAATTGAAAGAAATGGCCTTATGTGTTGTCATCAAAACTCAGCCATATCTTGGCTTTGTCGTTGTTCTATGCCTCGTTCACTTGGATTTCATTCAAGGCAATTAACGCAATCACTGAGAACCCGACTAAGAACTTTCTTGAAAACTAAATTAGCCTTTCGGCAGGAGAATATGCACGGGGGCAAAAATTACGGGAGAATATTCCTTTATCTTAAACTTCATGTTTAAAGTTACAAATATTTATCTAAACATTAAGGAGAAAAAAATTAGAAAAACAAGGAGTAAAATGTTTTGAAGGAAGAACTTGATTTTTATCGGCTCAATCTTTACGAATCATTCTTGCCCTTTTCAGCTTTGGTAAAAATTCTCCATGTTTCTTAATTTCATGAAAAGATAATTTCTTGACAATTCAACTGGTATAACATAGCAACAGACATGCAGATTCGAAATGCCACGCGGTCCTGCGGCTGACCAGTGGATAAATTTGTGTTACAAAAGTGGCTAGTAGCTCACTTAGAACTTAAAGATTAATCCCTTGTGTTAGACAAAATTCACTTAAGTCGTACTGAAGCTGTAGGCAAAATAAAACTTTTCCTCTTAACCTAACTGTTAATGGTGTTTCTAATGGCAAACGTTTTGTTTAATTGAAAAAAAAAAAATGACAAACCTTTAAGATCTGACTCATCAAGATCCGCTTCTTTTCTCTTTCTGAAATTGATTATGATATTCTATCTTCCGGTCCACTTCTTTTAAAACTGAACAGGCCCTATGTACCATCGAAATTTGAAGTCGGTATATTATTGTAGGTTGCTCTAGAAAATTCTTATCGAACAAAAGCCGCTTTAAACTGTTGAAGAAAGTTTATATTAACTTGATTTTTTTTCTTCAGTTCTGAAAAAATCACCGGGGAAACAGTAAAGTTAAAGTAGTTTTCAATTTCTGCTCACAGCAGAGAGGTTAATGTTTATCTTACCTCCAATGGCTCAGAGTTTTGATAAAGAAATCTCTGCAAGTGTTCTTGCTATTAAACTTTCTTTTAAAATGTTCATTTTGCTCCACAACAGACATTACTTAGGCATACTGCAAACATTTACCCTACTCAGAAAATACTTCAAGGTACGATGAAAAGGATAAGATCTTTCAGAGAACTATCAGCTTGATGAAATTTCCAAGAAAAACAATTTTTATGCTAATTCGCGTTAGATTGTGAACTACGAGAGGCAAATTGTCTATACTCTTTGTCTCTTGAGTTAATCAACCAACGCAACTTTGCTTTGAAATTTCAAAATTGAATACAATGAAAAAAGTCTGACCTGAGTGCTGACGCCTTTGTAGAAAACCGACTAAATTGACCTCTTTTCTGACTTTCAGGCAATGCACAGGAAGATGGATCCCAATCAAATTAGCAGTCATAATTTCAAAAAATTTGAGTTGTCGTGTTAGATCACATACCGATATCTTCAGCGATACCTAAGTCTTTCGATTGACAACGAAGGCAGTGTATATATACACCTTTGAACCGCAAGATTTTGAGAGCGAAAATCGATTAAGTTACCTTGATTGTGGTGGTTGAAAGTGGTTTCAAATTGGTCTCCGTTGGAGTTACAAATTCTGAAATATATATCTTGTTTTTACTTGGACTGCCGAATTCCAATCGTTGCTTTGGCTTGTATTAGGGTTCAACAGCCTTGTCTGTCGGAGAGCTGATCATGATGCAAATCAAGAAATAAGCAGGATTGTTTAAATTAAGGGAGTCACGTACCTTCCATTTGCTTATATGGGCCTTGTAAAGACAACCAACCACTTACTATTAATTCATGTGATTAAATTGAACTCTTTGGATTACATATATAGTTTGTAAATGCAACTGTAATGATGTATTACAAACATAACGATCTTATCAACGGCTGCTATAAACTCAAACCACTTTTAAGCGCCTGGCCTTAAGGAAATTGAAGTTGGCCCTTGGAGGACAAATGTGCTAGAGAGTGCTTCAGAAACCATAAACTGTTATCTTCGTGGTTAGAAAAAGGAAACCATTACCTCTAAAACAGCGTTTTCAGATTTTAAAGAGAAACTAAAAAGTCCGAAAATTGTCCTCCGTGGATTTCGATATCCTGATAGAACTAAGTAACCTAGCTATAAAAACCAAAATTTAACGTGCAGTTCACAAACAGCTGCTGCAAGACTACTTAGGGCAAGAAAAGTAATGAAAAGTAATTGAAATTTCGCCTTAAATGGCTGAACAGATCTTCGAAAGATGGAGAAAAAGAGGCGGGAGAGACTGTCAAGGCACACGTGGGCGGTCAGATTGCGAGAGAGGATTGGAAGTGCCTTAAAATCATCTGAACTCGAGTACTACGCACATTTGAGCAAAATTTTGCAAAGGTTAGGCTACTTATTAGAATCTCGAATACGGTCAGAAGCATTTCAAAGCGGCGGTATGGACTATACGCTTTCTGAAGTATTATCCTTTATTAGATTCGCTCAAGAGTATCCGAGGGGGCCCCTCGTCTTGCTTCCTTTCTTTGCGAAGGCGCATTAGGTTACCTAGGTAGAACTGAATGACGTTTCGTGCAAGTTCAGACAATCTATGCTTGTTCTCAAAAATTCTCAATGTTACTATGCTTGGCACTTCTATTACTTTTGAACATATTTTGTAATAAAGTTCGGCCTTGTATGACGCGCGCTGTCATTGGTTGAAAGAGCATCATGCTCTATCAGAGTACAAAGCAAAGAGCTGGGCTAAAGCTGTCACGCCATCTGCCGATTTTTTCTATGCCCTATCTTTCACGGACTTCTCTCTAGCTTTTTTCGTTACTTAAGAGTGAAATCTCGAAACAAGCGAGCTGAAAAGTAGCAACAGATGAACCAGACAAAAGTTTGTGAACATGCCAAGCGCCGTAATTTACGTTATTTTAACTTGAGCAGAGACGAAAATCAGTCCGAGTTGTGAAGGTTTTCACGCTCAGTCATATTTGCAAGCTCACGTACGGTTATTAAAAACCAAACACAGCTAACACTTGTATAGTATATATAGTTTCGTGTTAAAAAGAAAAAACAAACAGAACAAAACATAAATTATGAGAAATATAAAAATTCATACTAATCATGACGATGTCAGAGCGACTGCGATCACATGCTGAGGTCCATCGCGGCCAGCTCATCATAGCGATCTCTGGTCATCGCAGTGAAGCAAGCCTAAGAAATTAAATCTGCCGCCCTTCTAGTAAACAAGTAACAGCTTGCTCTGATATCCTATCCGATGCTTGGAGTGGAAGGCCACATGAGTCACAACAGCCGAGTTTTACGATGCTATCATTCCGAGCAATCGTCATGCTCCTGTGAATTCGGCTGTCGTTTATTCATAAAACATGTTTTATGAATGAACGACAGCCATGAGCAGTTTGTTCCCGAATTGGCATGAGAAAAATCTTGCGTGTTTTTATGAGCCACAATTCGGCCGGATTTCACTAAATATTTTACTTTCAGATTCTGTATTAGTCTGAAAAACTTCAAGAAAAAAAGTGTAAATTTGACCTTCCGAACTATTTCAGTTTGTAAACCACTGCAGATTATGAACTTTGATGGTTTGACATTTTTGACGGCTTTTGTCTTGTTTAACCAATCAGATTATTTAAACCATTTAACAAGGATTCTAATTGGCTTATTGTAGCGTGCTTCATGAGAGTATAGAGCATGCTAACGACGCTGCATGTTGTTCGCTTCGGAAATAAATTTTGTTTTCAAAATTGAAAAAAGTACGTGGGAAATCAGTTAACGGATTATTCACTCTAAAACAAATAGAAAAGCCTTTACTATGCTCTGTTCTGCTATAAAGCACTTTTAACGCTGACTTAAGCAAAAGAAACTGAAAGAAAATGGAGAAATTCTTCAAGTAGAACTGAGCCACGGATGATGTGTCGCTATTCACATCTATAAGTTTGAAACACCTCAACTCAACCACAGCTTTGCCTGATGCTTCTCTTCCAAAGCTCTTTCTTGGTTGGAAAAAGTTATGATCAAGCCCGGCTTGTATCTCTCACTGATTAAATTACCAAGCGATTAAATATTTTCACACCGACCAAATTCCATATTTCTAAGGAATAGCTGCCCTTGCATTTCTTTTGAACCGGAACCAAAATAAAAATCAAATATGGAAGAAAACGTGAGCCCTTTCCTTTCTCGCTACAAAGTACGGTCTCTTCTGTAAATGGGGCGCTTTGTGGAGTTCTAAAAAAGAATATATTTGCACACGTATTTTGCATTATTTCCAAAAGGCTGTTAACCATAGTGCTTAGCATTACCCCTGATTCACGGGTAACGTGTTTTTTTTTTCGAGATATCAGTTGACATTAGTTTGTGAAATAGATAGACTCTAGTGACATTGGCTCCTCTCTCTACAAAACACACAATTAGTATTCTGCAGCATGTCAGAGGACAATAAAACTATGTAATCAAACCATTTTATTCTGATTTGTGAGTGGAACGTTGATAATTACTGTTGAGTCTGATAACTTAAGTGTTTACTAAGATTACATTTAGCTAAGAGCATTGTCGGGGATTTTGTGTCAAAAATGATAATTGATGTTTCTTGTGTGTTGAACGGTGGAACTAGCCAATGGCACTTCTCATTTGAAGCTACATCAGCGCTTTGTTACCTTATCTGGGATCAACTGAGTTTGAGAGCGAATCGGCCAAAGTGACCTAAAAGAAGCGCAAACTGTATACATTCAACCTTTATTTATACACGATGAAAATCAAAGCTACTAGCCAGTGGGGTGGTGTAAAAAACTGAAAACTGATGGAAACTATCAAATATTCACAAACTTAAAACTAAGTTCAAAGAATGTTGACAGTTATATTAGTAAATGAATTGTAATATCACTCAATGGTATTTAACATTCTTAAGTCTGTGGGTCACTGTTTGAGGGGTTTGAAGATTAAACTTAAACCCCCAAAGTATCGCTCTTCGTCATGTTCCTCATAAAAGAACCGACGTCCAGCAGTCAAAAACGGATCCACTTAATCGACTTGCTGCGTTCCAGAGGACAGTGCCTTCGTAATAAAAAGCAAAACAGATTGACGTCAGCATGCAACCCACGGGAAAATTGATCGAGCGAACACAGTGGTCAAACGCTGTGCATGCACAAGAGTTTGAAAACATTAAGAGGGGTTTATGAACGCATGTCTAGCGTAAAGTAAGGGGAAAAGGGTTATATTTCCAGTGCGTAAGGCAATGAAAGAACGATTCTGGAGTGAAATTAAACCTTTGCTATATTTTTTTGTGAGGTATCCCAACTGTTAATGCGGAGGCTTCGTTTCGGTTATGAAGGCAAATGACAGAACTTTTCTTCTACCCTTGCTGCACATTTTACTGTCTGCGATAAATATAGTCCTGCTTTCGTCTCAAATATCTCGCGTGGCTCTGGTACTTCCTTTTTTCACACATTTCCATCGGTGTTTGTCGGCAGCTCTACCATGAACACAACAAAGAATAACTAATAACAGCACGGCCAAGCTTACGGACGAATTCATCACACCGCCGCGCAGAGTGTAAAAACAAAGTACGAGAGTGTAAATTAGCACAAAGTGGGTAAAGTCTAAAACAACAACGTATATAAGTCTCGGCCTTAGAAACTTCGACCTTTCCTCAGAAACATACCCATCCAAGTGCGGATGTGCAATCATATGACGCTGTGTTGATCGAGCGTATTAGCCAATCAGAGACCGCGCTTTTTAAAGCTATGTTATAAAGAAGTTTTAGTCATTGCAATAATTTACAACGGTGGATCTTCGATTGTTAAACCCTCGTCTCGTCACGCATTTCAAATCTGCAAGAGGATTTGGAAGAAGTCTGTTTTGTGACTCTGATGACTCTTTCACCCTCTATTTGAGACATTTGATAATGAGTGTAAACGCAGTTAGGGGATATCCTTGACTCATTTGAGTTTTCGCAAAACTTTTTCCAACAACACGCGACCAGTCGGGTAAACGATTTACCTCGAACAGTTCTAAAAATGAACGGATTCAAAGCACTGTTTAAGTACATCAAGATATTGCTGAATACCAATGCATACTCAAAGTGTGCGTTCTGTTGACCCTGAGCAAAATCGTGCCAAATCCATACCAAATGCGTGGGTAACATGCACACAAAAAAAGAGAAAACAACGATGATGAACATCTTTGTAACTTTAAGTTTTTGAATTGTGCGCTTCCTGATGAAGTCCCTCTTTGATCTGTTGGTCCCTTCCAGCATATCATTGAGCTTTGCAAGTTCCATTCGCACTCTTCTCCCCGCCATGAAGTAAGAGGTGGCGATGACAACCATCGGAATGGCGAAAAAGAAGGTAAAGTTTGTCAGCGTGAAAATTTGAACATGCCAATGTTCGGGCCACATTTCCAAGCACTGATCCCCATCAAGCCTTAGCACGAGAGCATGGGGAATAATAAACAAAATAGGAACGATCCACGAGACAAAAATTGCGATCTTTGCCTTTATCGGATGAACTCGTGGTAGAAAGAAGGGTTTCATTACCATGTGCCGACGTTCCAGACTTATGAAAAGAAGTGTGATCACTGAGACTGCCATGAGGATTGTTTGCAACGGATACACAACAGAACACATGATCGAACCGAAAGGGAATCCTCCTAAGAGACGTTCTGTCAAGTCAAAGGTTATACTCACGGCACATGTTGCTAAGTCAGTAAGAGCTAAGTTCAGAATGAGATATTCAGTAACCCTTAAATAATGACGGCCCAGCAACGTGTAAAAAACCATAATGTTTGCTGTTGTTCCAATCACAGAAATAGTGAAATACAAAACAATTTCGATGATTTGAATGGCAGACAACTGAGATAAACTTTCACTGGTATGGTCAGTGACATTATGGCTGGGAAAACGTTCTTCCATTTTGAGGAATGCGATGATCTTCAGTCGGCGAGTTTTCCAAGAGAAATGTCTTTTGCTTGCCTGCAGAATACATAAACAGGAATATTACTGAAGGGCATGAAAAGAATTCGTATAATTCGTACATTCAAAAATATACATAGCTTGAATTTTGGAAATTCAATGCTCTCGAACTTCCAGAGTTTAGGCAGGAGAGTAACTGGCAATTTTCGAGTTAAAGCTAAAAAGAAAAGCAGGATACTGTTATTTCCAGTACAAAATACCTTTTTTAAGGGCCAGGTCGCCTCAGCTCTTGATCGATTCCTGTAAATAACATTCTGGATTAAAAAAACCGTGAAAACTGCTGAGAAATACTGTTTCAAGCTGCCCCAAAGAGCTCGCCCAAGAGCATTGCAGCTGGCATAAATTTCTTGATGGAAGGTTCCCTCAAGATAGCTATCTCCAGAACTCCTGCTAACACCAAATTCTGCTCTCAGCAAGTGTGCACCCGGGGTTCAGTAGTCTAATTCCAGGGGTGTGGGGTGTGTCACAAAACTGTGTTGTCAGTTTTGCCATTAAAGGGCTGTCCCCAGTGTGCATAAGAGGCCTCTTGTCCTAAGGGGAGTGCGCGGATGTATTTTTGCTTTTCCTGCAATGATTGACAGTATCAGCACTGCGTTAATGTTTAAACTTGACTGAATTTCACTCGAGCTATTAGGCAATTTTATTTTTATGCATTGCCTTCTTGCCCGTGGCAAAGCTCCAGCGGTTTTTTTTTTCCAAGGAAAATTGAAAGAGGCTAATGGGAAATAGCTTTTAGTGAAGTTAATTTTCCAGAAAAAAGCAGAAGATTTCCATTTTGTCACTTAAAGATAGACGTCATTGTCCACTGGAAGCTGGTGCATTCAAGAATTTAAGAGCCTGGCGAGACTTTAGTTTTCCCCAACAAATGGAAGCGTTAAATTGGCATATAGGGGTTGAGGTTCTCGAAAATCCGACAAGATAATATTCCTATGTATATTTCCCAACAGAGATACTATGTTGAAGTACTTAGAACTGCTAATGGTACAAACGTGAAAACGCTGGACTCGAATTTCAATAAGAGTAGGAATGATATTAGACGATTTATGGCTGATAATGTTTTTCCTAACTCTAGTAAAGATGTGTCAGTTTTATGCCAGGCACCCTGTAAAGTTTCCAACCTCTCTGCTGCTCAGCCTATCCACAAATTCAATTTTAACTTTACTTTGCAGGGGAAATGAAATGGAAACTTCCCATTTCATGTATCTTTCAAGTGGCTAACTTCGATATTATGATAATTTTATAAATTCTTCAATAGTGTTACAAAGCCATAGGCCATTTAGCCTTGAAAGATTAATCCATTTCGTCAGATAAAGGCACTTTAGTTGTACTGAGCCCGCAGGCAAAAATTGAAACCAGACCTCTTAGCTGAACTGCTAATGGGGTCTCGTTTGGCAATCTTTTGGTTAATAAGAAACCAAGCGATGAATCTTTAAGATCTGACTCATCAAGATCCACCCCTTCTTTCTACTTGAAATCGTTTATGATAAAAGTTTTTCTTCCGGTCCATCGTTTCCAGCTGAGAATTTCTGCAATTACATTTTCTTTTGGACAAAAATACTTGATGCAATTTCCAATTTCTGCTCACAGAAGTATGATAAATATTTACTCTACCTCCAGTTGTTTGGAGTTATGATAAGGAAATCTCAGCCAACGTTTTAGATGTTAAGCTTTGACTAAAATGTTAATTTTGCTTTACAGCATACATTCCTCGAGTACGTTATAGACATTTACCTCACTTAGAAATAATTTTGGTTGCGATCATTGGGAAGAATGCCCATTGTTCTCTTGACATAAGGAAAGGACCTTTCAGAAAACTCTCAGCTTAATGAAATTTTCCAAGAAAAGTTACGTCTGTGCTAGTTCACATGGGATTTCAAAGGTTTATCAGCTAACGCATCTTTGCTTTGAAAATGCAAAATGATAACTGACTTTGCTGCTGGCGAAGTGAAATAAAGATCGATTGTTTTTTGAATCGCTGGATTCAAATCAAATTAGCTGTCACTAATTCGCCAACCCTTAAATTATCGTATCTGATCACATAATTTGTTTTCCAAAAATACTGATGTCTTCCTCTATCCCTAAAACTTCCACATGACGACAAAGAAAATGTACCGAGATAACTTAAACTAAAATGTTGAGAACGAACAACGGTAAAGTTACCTTCACTAAGGCGGTTGAAAATATTGTCAAATTGATACTATACTGCTAAAGCAAATACCGTGACTCCCTGATTCTACTTGGTTTGCCGAGTTCCAGTCGTTGCTTTGCCTTGTATCAAGGTTCATTTCACAAATAGCTATTTCTGTGGAGAGCTAATTAAGACGCAAATCAACGAGTGGGCAGGATTGTTTTAATTAGGCAAGTCGTGTTCCTTTCCATTTTGTTAATGTAGACCGCGTAAAAATATCAAGGCGACTTTTGATAAATTGTACGATTGAATTGAACTTTTTCCCAAAATGAAACACAGCTCTTTTTTTTATGCTTTAATTATGAATTTTTTTAAAATGAAATGTAATTTCTAAAGACAACATTGTAATAATTTATTAATGGATGGGCACAAAATACCATGTTAACGGCTGGTAAAGTTGAAACCTCTTTTAAGCGCCTGTTATCGTGGTAATAAAAGTTTGCCCTTGAATAACAAATGTGTTCCATATAATTTTCATCTCGGAAGGAAAATATCAATTTACTACTTAAGGCCTTTTGAGTTCTCCAAGCGAAACGTAAGCTTCCTAAGAATTGTCCTTAATGGACGTCGCCATTTTGAAACAACTTATCAACTTGGCCGCACACACATCTACAACCGGCAGTTTAAAAAAAACAGCTGCTGCGAGAGAGGTTGTTGGAGGAAAAATTGTCTGTTTCGTCGAGAATTGATTCAAGCGGCAGAGGAAAATAGAGAGACTATTTTTAAGTCGCTTTTAAGCGATTAGGTTGCTAAACTTGATTCGCAATGGCTGGATCCGAAGTCGAATTTTAAGCACATTTGAAGACAATTCTGGAAAGGTCTCATTACTCTTTGGAATCTCAAAATTTGGCCAGAACCATGCACAGTTTTCAAGCCTACAATTTTTTTTCAAAAGCTCACTTCTTTATTAGCTTCTTTCAGAAGTAAAGGCGGGGCACCCTTATTTGGTCTTGTTTTTCCGTCAGTACAATGTTTACAACTAGACCATCAATTTCAAAGTTGAAAACTGATTTTTTAAGGATTTTTTCCGGTTCCCATCGTAGAGAAGGTGCCTTTTTCATTATGTCTAATAAATAAACACGTGAACTGAATATCTCAGAATCTCATAAGTAATGAAATATTCAATTTAAATTCGGATGCGGTAATTCGTTCTGAGCTACTCTGGGGTTAAATACAATTGTATCACTGACACGGCCGTTTTCCCAGAAGTGTTCTCTTGTGGATAAAAGAGAATATACGGCGATAGTTTTGCATCTAAACGGATTAATTGTTGTCAATTTCTTCTCAATCATGAGCTTTAATAAGGTTTTTAAGAAATCGGGAATCAAACTCATAGCCTTGGCTGCCCGTTGATGTCAGCACAGATGGTCCTTTCTTGGGGTTTTTTTGACTCATGTCCGCCACAAGAATGAGCCTTACCTAGAGAAAAATTATGGCATTAAAAGAGATATTGTATAATTTCTCCCTGAGAAAGTGCATTCGATCATGATATGGGAACATGGCATACACGGGTAAGATGATTGTGCAGCGCAGAACTGGCGTGCTCGATATAGATGCACCGAGACAACTGTGGGTCCTCGATAGTTAAACACTCGTCTCGTAACACACTTCAAATATGTCAAAGACGTCAGATGATCTAGAGATAGACTGTCTTGTGACTCTGATGGCTCTTTCACGTTCCACCTGAGACATTTGGTGATGAATGTAAATACAGCGAGGGAATATCCATGAATCGCGTGAGTTCGCACCAAACTTTTTGCAACAACACGTGACCAGTCGGGTAAACGATTTACCTCGAACACTCCTAAAGATGAACGGATTCAAAGCACTGTTTAAATACATTGCAATATTGCTGAATGTTAATAAATCCTGAAAGTGTGTTTTTTGTTCACCCTGTGCAAAATCGTGCCAAATCCATACCAAGTGCGTGGGCAACATGCACACAAAAAACGTAACAACAACGATGATAAACATCTTCGTAACTTTGAGCTTTTGAATCGTGCGCTTTCTGATGTAGTCCTTATTTGATCTGTTGGTCCCTTCCAGCATATCATTGAGCTTCCTAAGTTCCAATCGTACTCTTCTCCCCGCCCTGAAGTAAGAAGTAGCGATTACAACGATAGGGATGACGAAAAAGATCGTAAAGTTTGTTAGCGTGAAAACTCGAACATGCCAATTCTCGGGCCATTTTTCCAAGCAGTGTTCTCCATCAAGCCTCAGTACAAGTGCGTAGGGAATTATCACCAAAATGGGAGCGATCCACGAGACACAAATTGCGATCTTTGCCTTTCTCGGAAGAACTCTTGGGCGAAGGAAGGGTTTCATTACTATGCGCTGACGTTCTAAACTCATTGAGAGAAGTGTGATCACCGAGACCGCCATGAGGACCGTCTGCAACGGATACACCACGTAGCACATGATCGACCCGAACGGGAATCCTCCAATGAGACGCTCTGTCAAGTCAAAAGGTATGCTGACAGCACATGTTGCCATGTCAGTCAGAGCCAAGTTCAGTATGAGATATTCACCAACCCTAAGACTATGACGGCTCAACAATGAGTGAAAAATAATACTGTTTCCTGTTATTCCAACCACAGATATAGTGAAATACAGAACGACTTCAACGATTCGTATGGCAGGCAGCTGTGATGAGCTTTCTCTGGTATGGTCAGTGACGTTATTTCTTGCAAACGTTTCTTCCATTTTCAGGAAAATGATTATCCTCAGCCTGTAAGTTTTCCAAGAGAAATGCCTTTTGTCTGTGGGCAGAATGCATAAACCAGAATATCACTTTTAGGACATAAAAAGAGTTTAATATAAAGTAGTGCAGACTCTATGCTACAATACTTTGAATTGCTAATGGTGAAAAAGAAAAAAAACCGATCAGTGTTTGAATCAAGAGTAACAGGGATATACCAAGGAAATATGGCAACTACGTTTTCTCCCAACTTCAGTAAAAGATTGGTCAGTATTAATAGCCATACACCTTAAAAGTTTCCAACCTCTCTATACCATGTTGTAGTGATATCACATTTTAACTTTCCTCTATCGAGGATATAAATCACTTGGCTTAGAATTTAGCCGGGTTTTCAAAAAGCTAAAACAGAAACAATTTGATCTTTCAGCTGGAGGAGATTGCTACTTCTGTTTGCCTCAGGGTTTCCCTAGAAATGCAGCATAAACGTCTAGCATATTCGTTACGCTAGAGTACTGAGCTGCGAATAAATTTCAAGAATCAGATATCACCTGCAAATGAGAAGACAAATACTAAAAGTAGTAAATGTTTCTCGGTTGATTGCGCAGAATACTTGAATAACATCTCGGATTACCGAGGTACAGACAGTAAAAAAGGGAAGTTTTGTTAAATTGATAGCAGCAACAATATATCTGCCATCATTTATAATGAGACAGGAGCTATGACAGAAACTCTAGCTCTTCACTTCCACATTTATTCCTTTTAAAAAAAATTTAATTCTAATCAGGTGTCCTCTTATAATATCAAGTTTCCGTCTCAAATTACGAAAAAAAGCGTTCAACCTTCTTTACTTTGCTCAAACCTTCCTTTTTTTTTTTTACACCAAACGTATCTTATTCAAATATGATGAAAACGAAAAACAAAAACCAAATTTCAGCGTTATATTATACAGATACCACAGTGAAAAAGTTTACCTGCATCAATTATAAGGGAAGGATGAGGAACCAATTGCCATACAAAATAATGATATTGTGATAATTTTTTTTTTGCATATGTCCGAGTTGAAATCATTGCAACGCAGCAGAGTATCTGAACAAATTTTCAAAAAGCGAGAACAATTTCCGAACATGAGAACATTTTTCTTCGTTTTAAGTTATTTTACAGCATTGTTTATATAAATATTTCTGAATTAAGAGGCACTTGCTCACTACTAAACAATGTGCGATTCTAGATGGCTGCAACATTTCTAAGCTCTGTGGAGAAAGTCACTGTGTTAATTTCCCACACGAACATTGAAAAATAGCCTGGTAGGCAACTGAGGCGTGCAGTCATTTCGGTTGCAAAATGCCGGATCATACTTAGGAAATTTATTTTACATTAGAGTTTTCAAGATAGGTAGCTTGAACATGCATTATATTTGTGATTATAAGAAATTTCAATATTGTTACCAATAAGGGCACGAATCAGCAATAAAAATAAAACATCCAGAGAACCACTCAGTTCGAATTTTTAGTCTGCAGAAAAATTATCAATTCACTGTTTGAAATCGCACTGACCTTTATTCTTGAATCCAGTCTGTAATAAGGATTCTTAGTAAACCACTAAGGATGCAAAATACCTAATGTGGTTTAAAATATTCCCAGGTATGTTTTCGTAGTCTTGAAACATCCTCCGCTTGTAAATCACTGCCTGCGTTTTCTAGTTACTCTTTCTAGATGTTTCTTCTGAAAGCAGACGCAAGCTTTCTGCGTCGATCACTGAAATTCGTGCGATATGTCAAGTGATGGATCAATTCGCCTTAGTAATTGTCGAGCGCTATCTGTTGAGATCGAATTGCAAAGTAGAAATGACCTCCTGCGCTTCCGTCAATTTATCACCGTGTCAGGGATGCCTTACTGTTTCATTGGGCAAAAAAAAACAAATTACATTCAAGGGATCGCTAAGTGTTAGTAATTGTCGTTTCTGGTCGATTCACTTTTATTTCGTTTTGTGAGTGACTGTGCTTGACTGGAGCCTCAGGGTGACGTTTTGTTTGAACGCGTTTTATGAAGTTTTGTGACTGCCGCACGACCACGCCCTTCTTAAAATGTTGGGCAGTATATCATTAAGATTATGCAACTGGATTACACAACTACTCTGGTTTTTTTTGGATCGGCGGGCCGCGATCTTTCCCCTAAATGATAATAAAAAGCCGTTAAACGGTGAAACGATTTTTGTGTGGGTTCACTTACATCCTTTGAACCACGCATCCACAGTAAAGTGATCGTGCATGGAAATATATCAGGACCACCATGGGAGATGACGATTCTCACCATATCTCTCTGTTGAATATTTGTCAGTGTCTGACTTCAGAGATCACTAGTCATCGTCCATACGTCCGTCAGTCTATCGGTATCCTTCATACTAGCCCATCTTGTACCTCCATTCTATCCCGTATTAAGCCCCGTTAACCATTGACATTGACAACTTACAATATTGCTGCTAACGTTTCTTGTCAAAAGGGAAGCGACTTTCCTCCACAGTGCTTTCGTTGACTTTGTAAAAATGCCTGTTGCGTGAAATCTACCGGTATTTCAGTCAAGTTTCCACCAAATTTTATCTGCTGGCCGTTTGTTTTCTCAGATGGAGAGAAGCGAAGAGAAAGCAATCTTTCTTACAGCAGGGTATAAGAAATTGAATGAATGAAAGACAGATTGGTTGCTGTTTGTAAGTCTATCTGTCTCGTCTGTCAGTGTCTCTCAGAAACGACAGAGTCAGAATAAATATGTGGAAAGGCTCAAGGGGCAATGCATCACTGATATACTGAGGGCAACCTTAGAAGTCTTAACATTCAGGAAAAATTATGTTCAGCGTCTCAAATTGACGAGACTTGAAAATGTGCTATAAGATAGCTGAAGAGGTATAAAATGATCATTCCCATTAATGCAGCTTGATATATTTTAATGAAGCCAATTGACTCATTTGCAAACCCTAGCCTGTTAACGCACTCTTTACCAACTTTAGGTATTACAAATTACAAACATTTTTTATCAACAAGGCCAAAAGAACTTAGAGGCAATGCTCACAGAGTACAGAAGCTATTTCCTGCTCTTACCAACATTTCTTAAATGCTAAAAGCTTGTTTAGTATTCAAAAGAACACTTCATAACATCACTATTCAAAGGCTTTGTCTTCAAAACACACAATTTTCAGATGTATCTATAATTTTGTAAGTATAAAATGTTCTCACGGTGTTAGAGCAGAAATGTATTAAAATAACTCAATCCATAGCTACATCACCATCTACCAAATCTGGTGTGTATTTCAGTCGCAGTATTCTACCATCTTGCAAATTTCTCTCTTATAACCAGTACACCTTTCTATAGTATGTGCTGATCTATTCAAAGTTTCAACATTCCCCCTCCTCTCTCCCCCCCCCCCCCCTGGCCCCACCATGATGCATTTGACTGGCATTTGCACCCAGAGAAGTGGGGAAGTGGGGAATTTAAACCTCGCCTGGGTGGGGTGGAGAATTTGAAGTATTGCAAAGATAATGCAGAGGTCTTGAATTCTGCGTAGGGACAAAGAGAAATTATTAATAATTAGAATATCATTTTAACATCATCACCATTATCATCATTGTCATTAACATTATTGCTACATGCATAGTGGATTTACTTTTTCAGGTGTTTAAAGGTAAAGAGTTAATTTTGGTGAACAGATGGCCTTTTACAAAAAAAGAATTGATCATCAAATCCAGCACTTGGGTGCAGCATTTGAACAATACTTTTGCCTCTATTTCATAGGATTTCCTGAAACAGATCTTTTACTTGCTTACATCCAAAAAAATTAAAAAGTGGTCCAGTATGTACAATGAACATGTACTATA
The DNA here is from genome assembly GCF_036669915.1 of Pocillopora verrucosa. NCBI lineage: Eukaryota > Metazoa > Cnidaria > Anthozoa > Scleractinia > Pocilloporidae > Pocillopora > Pocillopora verrucosa. The sequence continues at coordinate 19,762,238 of NC_089312.1, read as the reverse complement.
GAGGTATTTCTTTTCATAGCAAAGTTATTAATTTTAGTAACATTTATAAAGCCCATGAGCACTCTTCACAATTTCCACTCCTTAAATTTTGCCTGAGAAAGCTCCACCATTATTTACATACACACCCATATTTCAAGAAAACATAAAATCTGTACTTCACAACACCAGACTTTCTCCATAAACAGAAGAGTGGTCCATTAGCGATGAAATATTTATGAACAACTGGGTTGTTATAACTTTTTTCTTCCTTGCTTTAACATCCAGATTCCTTATTTTGAAGACTGTAAAAGTAATCAGTGAGTCCTTGCAAATTCTTGTCTTAACCATTGAGAGTCCTTATAGAATCTTGGATCTCCTAGTCGCAAGGCTGTTCTCTTGTAGAAGTAGTAATATAAAACAGCTCCTGAAGGAAAGAAACAAAAAAAATAAAATTGAAGCCTAACAAAAGTTTATGATATCATTTTTCATGTTGAGTGTTCTATGCGGTGCTTGTAAACATGTATATCAAGTCTTCTTCCCTTTCAAACATCTATGATATAACCACACTCAGAGCTGCAATCTTTTTTTTAGCTCACCACTACACTTTAATATCGTAATGATGACGACTTGTAAGTATTTACTTAAGATATTTCTCTCAACTAAAGAAAAAGTGGTTGATGGAAAAAAAATTCACAAAACCTTAAAACACTTACCCACTCTTTGAAAAACAAAAAGTGCTTGGAAAGCTTCATTCCAAATAAATGCCTGGGGAGCACCCCACTTTAATGTCTAAAAAGCAAGGTTAAAAAAAGGCAACCAGTTTAAAAATAAACTGTTAATAATTCTAGGACCCCTGTCAATCTACACTTCTAGGTAACAAAGTGTGCAGACAACCTAAGGTATTTGTATTGGATTTCTTATACATTCCTCAAGGTTCAAATTTTTAGTTTGTATGGGGTGGTAGCAGAATTCAAATGATGTTGAGTTGTGTTCTTGGTACATGAAAAGCAAATTTGCTAACATGTTAACCACACAGAGATCTATACAGTGTACATTTAGACTTGCATTACAAGCGTACACATGAACTTTACATGGGTAAGTGTAGCATAACCCCTCCACCCTGCACTGTATGTAATTCAAACAGCCTTGGAAAACTCTTTCAATGTAGAGGCTCACTTAGCAATTATCTACATGTAATTTTTAGCTGCTGATAAAATAATTTCAACGACAGAGATGCAAGTGTCTAGTAATGTAACACCTAACATCAACTTTTTAAAACTACAACCTGAAGCTTACCATAGTCCATACATGTAGCCCCACTGATAGTGCTAAGTATAATACAGAGATAATAATAGTTGTCTTGAATTTTCTGATTAGTAGGGACACCAATCCAGCTTGGAAAATGTATGTGTTGAAAAATACCAAAAATACCACAATAATTGCAAAGATAATGCAGAGGTCTTGAATTCTGTGCAGGGACAAAGAGAAATTATTATTAATTAGAATGTCATTTTAACATCATCACCATTATCATCATTGTCATTCACATTACTGCTACATGCATGGTAAATTTACTTCTAAAGCTGGTAATACAATGACAATAATAATGATAATTCATTTTTAACTATAACGTGGTTTGGAAATCTGATTATTTCTATAAACATTTATCTCTCAGTAATTTGTGTCCTCTGCAAAGATGCATAAATATGAGAGACTATACCAATCAAAGCTGTTGAATACCAGCCAATCACAGCTGAACAGTGGTTCAGAGGGTGACATGTCTACAGATCTTGACCTTATCACCTGAATAAAAGTAGCTGTGAGCAGTCAAAACATTTGGGATTCACATCTTAAGTGTCTACATTATGACACAAATGATCATATTTCATTGCATGAGAGGCGGCTCTTTTTGTTTTTTTTAAATCTTTGTATCTTGTTAAAGGTAAAATGCTACATGTCATATTTTGATCTCCATACACTATACAACACGCTAACCTTAAAGTTATCAACAAGACTTGATCAGAAGCATATATGTTTGCACAATATAAATTCTTCATTCTTCCATGGATTTGCAAAGCAACCTTATCAGGGTTAATATCTCTGAGTATTTCCTAACCTATGCAACATAATACAACAGGCAAATATGGGATCACAACACCAGGAGTTTTTTTTCCCTACTTCAAGCAATAGAACTGAAAGAGCGGATTCATTAGTGTCCCCTGCTGAGAGTAGCTCTTTAGTAAGCCCAACAAATTTTTCAAACATGACAGTGTGGCCATAAATAGAGGCTTAAGAGTCATAAAGAAGTTTAATAAAATTGCTCAGGTGATTAAAGAGATGCATGCAGTCTAACTAATCGAGGATTGCATCAATCTGTCAGTAATCACCCTACCCAAGGTGATTATAGAAAGGGTGTGTATCGGATTGAACTGGCGGCAATAGGCTATAGGTTAGAAATGTTAATCCTCTTTAATACTTGCACATGGACATTGACAAGACTGCTGAATATCATCTAAAATTTATTCAGTTTTTACCTCAACCTTGTAATTTATAAACAGAGCCCATGATTGATGAGCCAGACCGTGCATCTCTGTTCTTTGATACCCAACAAGTTGGAAGCAAAGAAACAATATAGAATTTATCAGTTTGTCTCGATAATCACCTGAACAATTGTACTAAAATAATTATTTGCCTCAGGCTCAGTGAACATTGTGAACTAATCCTGAAAAGATTTAGTCCAGCATGCCAATCTGTTGGATTAACTCTGAAATCAGACACTAAATGCAAAATTTATTTCTTCCTCCTGTGACGTTTCAGAGGGTTAAATTTGTAAAAGGATACTAAAAATAATTTTAGTGACAGATGAATAAGGTGTTATTGTTCACACATCTTTACCTTCAAGCTATTTTCAACTCCCAAGTATCTATTTCTATACCAAATAACAGTGTGACATACAAACTAAGGTATTAAAAGTAAGACTTACATCATTTAGCAAAATAAGCTAAGAAAGGTGAGACTCTTAGGAACAAAAGACCTGGCCCCAGTTGTGCGAAGGTCAGATAATGCTACCCACTAGATAAATCTCTATATGGTGGATAACGCTATACGTTTTGCTATTACTTATCCGCTGAATAGCGATTTATCCGCTGGATAGCATTATCCGCCCTTTATACAACTGAGCCCTGTCCACTAAAACTTTCTCTTGATATAGTATATAGACAAAAATGTTCTTAGTTAAGATTCAAATGACAGTTAGAAGCATCCCCTGTGAACTGATGAAAAACAGAATAATAACTTCTTGAGGTGTTGATGAAATCAGAGGAAGGCAGATCAAAACAGGTGAGCATATGGATGACGCTATGCACATTCTCACACAAAGCTGGATAAGAAAAATCATAGTACTCTGATCCATCTCAGATGAAAATAAACCTAAAAAGTGATACAGCCTGTCTGACGAACACACGTGACCACAACATACGCTAGCGTGATTTGAAACAGCGATTTCGATAAAATGGTCAAATTTATAAATTCTCACCTGGAGTCAATCAATTTTGTACAATTCTAGTGGCGATACTATCGTCTATGAATATTTACAAGTTCCTATCCGTTTTCGCAAAAGTTTTGGCATTTTCGCTTTTTTCCCCTCAATCTTGAAGCTGTTGATCTGACAATGTCACTTTCTGATAAAGTAATTGAACAGTAATCCGTTTGCACGTCGATCAAAAGTTAAGAAAATGCTGCAAATGATCTCAACACAACATGCATAAATATTTTACTTTCACACAATGTGCACGCCTCCATGACCACACGAGAAGTTGAAAGCACGCTTGTTCATAAAGTGGAACAGAATCAGACGTTTTGTTTCCAGAAATAACCGAAAAAGTTGAAGGAAATTTACAAGTGACGCATCGGATAACATCCAGAAGTTGTCACAATTCATTCGTAAAAACATGTACAGTCGACTTTTGAATAACCATAACTGAATGTGGTTTTCAAGGGCACCACATAGCCTCAAAACTACAAATCACTGTTTAAATATTTTGAATAGATATTTAGGTAAACTAACCCAAGTAAAAAGTTCTCTCAAGAAAAACAATACTAGTAACCATCGACTCAAGAGGGAAAACAATTTTTTTTGAGTCGGAAATGCCCGCCGAAACACCCGTAGAGAAAGTTTACTCGATAGTGGTGAGTTACTCACATGTACAACACAAGAAGGACGACGTCTGCAGTTCGGAAGAGCTCTCCAAACGAATTAATGAACAAATCTACGAAAAGGAACAAAAGTTGCAGGTAAACTACGAAGCAAAATCTTGAAACTTTCATCCTTTGTCAACCATGTTTGTTTGACAACATTGAATGAATCCGCTGACAGAGGCGGTAGGCGAACTGGTAACTAAAGGCGGGAAACGCCTTGAAGAAATCATGCGACTGTGTGTTTGAGTACAGAACCCAGTTAGTGTCATCACGTATTTCTCATCAACTCTTTTTTTTGTTTGTTTGTTTTTTGTCTTTTTTTCACGACATTAACTTTCCTGCCAGACTTCAGCTTTCCTGCACGGCTTTAACATTCCGGCGCGACTTTAGTTTTCTGACGTACACGACATTAATTTTCCGACACGACTTATTATGCCACGACCTTTAACTTTTTCTACCGGAAGACTCAACGCAAGAATCAACGCTGCAGGTCACCGCCAGCCGATTGCAATGTGCTTACTGTAACACTGTTTGGTAAAAATTATGAATAAATTTGCAACTGGGCAAAGCTAAATTAGATAAGTTTTCTCCATCAAATTATGCTTAGTGTGCTTGTCTTGCACTCAATTGTTAAAAAATAAATCAGTTTTCAATTGAGGATAGAATATTTGCGTTGACTTGAGTTAGACTTGTTCTCTGTATCGCCAATGTACTGAGAAGAAATAAAGTCAGAGTTAAAGAGAACTAAAGGCATCAAAATTAACCGAATATCAACGCGAAAAGCTAATTACTGCGACGGAAGATTTAACCGCCGTCCAAGAACTCGTGGTTGCAGTTAAATCAAGAATTGAAGACTTTCTTCCGTGGATGGCTTCACGTTACAAGTTAACCTTTTATCATGTGGTTTTTTTGAAAATTTTCCTTTTTTGGTGGAAAAATTGAAATCACTTTAATTAACACTAGTTGTAGAGAGATGAAGCATTATAGGTACTTACAACTGTACGACGTCATCATAATGATACTAATTTGATATTGTTTAACATTTCTGATTGTAGAACATGCCATACTATAATTTGGAAAGTAGCGAAGTACAAATTTCTCCGACAGTTTTATCCTCGAATCTAGTTACTCCAGCAGTACCGAGAAAAGTCACTCTTCCATCTGTGGGGTAAGTCAGGCTCGGAATTTTCACAGGCATGTAAAAATAAGGGTGGTTCGAATGCAAGTGAACTTGCTCAGTCGTATTAGCACTGCTTTTTAAAGCCGTTACAAAAGAAATGATATTTGCGAGGAACACCTGAGACAAGGCAACGATTAGTCATCTGTTGACTACCCTCTGCATTTTTGCTTGAACCTCTGATTGTGGAGCCATAGCCAGAAGAACTGCCATAAACGCCACAGTAAATGCGCTCGAAAATTGTGACTTGATACTGTTAACTTTCTCACGATCTGAATAGGGTTTTCCGAAGGCCGAATAATGTAACGAGCTGGGGCTCCGAAAGCACCAAATATGGAGGCATAGGAAAGCTGCCTTTGTTAACAAAAACTTCCCAAGCAGTTAACTATGACGTCGTCACAAGTCGCAGCCATAAACATTACTCCAGTAGAGTCAATGACTAGTAGGTGAAACAAATTATCATACTTGTTATCAATAATTGAATTGTTAATACGATGGGCTATTTCAGTGAGAAATAAGTTCATTTTTAGTCAGACAACAGTCCATACAAGCTTTGCCGTTGATCACAATCTTTTCCTATTGTGGCAAGTTCGTTAAATCTTTTGGTAATCATAGGATGACCGGTTCATGATGAGTAGCCTGGTCATCCCTTGAAAAAGACATCTTACTCATCTTTTCCAGCAATGCATGCTCTCAACCTTATGCTGTTACCTCGCTATCTCTCAGCGGATGCAGAATGAACGATCAGCTGTAAGTATTTTTGATAGCTTTCCTTGGATCTAAATCAGTGATATGGGTAAATGTCGCGGCAGTGGAATTCATGGATATATTTGACTATTCCATACCGGTTAATTATTAATAACAGGATAGGGTCATATTCCTTTCGTCATCGTCGTTATTTCATCATTTGCATTGAATTGGGTGTTGTTGAAAAAGGCGGTTACCGTGGTTAGTGATCAGCAGCTTATGAAATAATACTTGAAAAGATAAGAATTCAATTTAAACTATAGATGGCAAAAAAATTCCCTTTATTTCGAGCCAAACAGCAAGTCAATAAATGTGCGAATCATTTCATTTTCTTTTTTTTTCTGTTTTCTTGCAGATTGCCAGCTCCCTTGAACACTGAGTAAGTGTTAATGTCAAAATGTAGCCATGCAACATACGCAAAGAAGAGTTTGAAAAAAGATCATGTCGCAATTTCAAAGCACTACATGTTCGCCAACTTCAGTATGGCAACGGCCAACAAAATCTCCTAGTCAATGTTGGGACTAATGTAACGTCTTTTCAGACAGTATACCTGCTCAAATGCAAGAAATTTTGAATGGAACCTCCTTTCGTCTTGTCATCATGTTTTCTTTTTTTTCCTTGTACCAGGCATGGAAAATTGGACGAACCTTGGCCTGGACATCCTTACACGTCTCACATTTGTCAGTTTGACGTTTTTCCAAGATTTGACCCTGTGCGCACAAAATTTGATGGTATGACTATCAAAGTCTGATTCTTCTTTGGTTAAAAGAATTGTATTAGATTTTTACGTCCTCCCACCCCTCCCCTCTACGGTTGAGGATTCTTTTTTCTACCTTAGCTTAGACTTCCACTAGAGTTTCAGTTACAATTCGTGTTTTATTGGTTTTGGTTTCCGTCAGTTTTTCATTGGTCACTTACTTGTAGTGTTGTTTATTCGTGGAGGTCTCAAGTAAGTCTCGGAATTATCTCGAGACATATGAGGTTAGCTAGATTCGTAAACCCAAACAAGTCCAAACGCCTTCAATTCACCACCCCGTTAGGTATATAAAAAAACTTTAAAAATTCGAAAAAAAGAGGACGATGGCAGAACAGATTCTCACTAATTTCTCATCTTTCCATTTTTTTCGGCTCTATATTTCAGTTCCATGTGGAAGGAAACTTAAGCAGGTAACCTGAACGTCATTTAAAATGGAATTTGCCGGTATTTTTAAGAAACGAGTGAGAGTCGCATTTTGTTTTCATTCTTGAAAATTACAAGCGTAGTTACAAGCGTAATTAATAACAGACGTGCGTATTTCATATTTACACTTCCTACATTCTTCTGAGGATACTCACGATAATAATTTATTTGGGCATAAATTAAAAGCTTCAGGTAGGAAATAGTTAAGCAAGCGTTCAAAAAATTGATACACCGGTAACTTAAGGCAAGTGACTTATTCATTCGTTTGTTCAGTCATTCATTAATTCATTTATTTACTCAGGTCCTACATGTACATCCATTCTTTGATAATTACAATTTACAATACTTCTAGCCGACGACTACCTTAGGCAATTTATTTTTAGCATTGGGTGGGTGAAGCGAAGATGACAGCTCAAGTATAATACTCAAGAATGCTGAATAGTAGGTAAAGATTACAGAACAAGACAAACTGATAGAGGTCCGTCATAAATTTAAAGAAGCGTTCAGGCCCAGAGCTGATCTTCATCTGGGGTATCGCTAATCTATAATAATATTTTCTTTTACAGAAATTAAACCCTGCAACAGAAGAGGCATTGGAAAATCTATCAAAGAGGATATATCGCACTCCAGTATACCAAGAAAACATTAAGGAATTACCTAAACCCAGCCCTAAGGTGCTCATAGATCTTATAACAATTCAAAACGAGAACAAAATGCCAATTGGAATGGAAAACTGGCAAGTAAATGACCAGGAAGAGTTAGATAGAAACGAAACAAGAGAGGAGGACGAGGACGACAACGAGACAGAGGTGAATAAACTTATGAATCCAATTTTTTTTTCTGACACTCATGAAAGTTCCTTGGTTTCCTGTTCAGAAAATTCTCCGGGCAGGATCAAAGACGGAACGCTAGCGTACGAAATATCGTGCTCTACTATCCTGCCTGTTCTGGTTAGAATTTTAAAGAACAACTCAAGTCCCGGCAGTGTGAGTTCTTACGGCTTCTCGTCTTTTTTGCCACTATTTTATGTTGTAGGAGAGCAAAGAGTACTGCGAGCGTAAGAGTGAGGGCAAACTCGACAACGAAAAGGTGCCAACTGATTCTGCATCATCAGCAGTGTGGCCCATATGGCCAGTTGGACTCAAAATGAGAAAAACGCCGCTGAACTACCCTAAAATTCCACTCCCTATGTACACCCCGCTGGACTTCTCAAAACGAGATCAGTCACAGAACAGTAACAACTGTAGCCATGTCTCAGGGGAGCAAACTACGCACTTTTTGCAATTGGACGCTATGTTCACTAAAAGCCACACCAAGAAACATGCTACATTTACAAATCAGTACGTCCCTGCATTAACTGCATATAGATACAGCTCTTTGGGTCTGGAAGATTCAAAGCACCTGAAGTTTACAAGTCCAGAGACTAAGAACTTGAAGGAAATGCAACCTGTTCATGTTAGTCTCGTCCCGGTCAAACATCCGGCTGGCGTTGATTACGTAAGACTTCCCCTGATTGGACAAGAGAAAGCAACTGAGCAATCGCGTGAGCCCCCACCACAGAACCACTGCGCAACTAGGATGCTGGGAATACGTTTTAAAACGGATGCACACAGAAGGTATGTCACGAAGAAACATTCTTTTACTAAAATATAAAAACTGAACATGTCGACTACTCTACTGAGGCACATTGAGCGTAATTTTTGTCAATTAGATATTTTTTATCGTTGTGCCCTCTGGTGTTGTGCTTTCAAAATCTGACAAATTTCTTTTCACTTTCTCCTTAACCGTGTTTCGATTTCTTAAACTCAAGCGAAACTTGCTCTTCTTTTAATTACTCATCTTTAGAAGGCTCCTCATCAGGTACTTAAAGTATTAAATGAAAATGTATTCGTGACAGGCATACTGGAAGGCTCACAAATATGCTGGTTACTTTGTGAAATTACATAACATCCAAGCTCCTTTTTTTTTTTTAATCCTGCTAGTTGTTTTGCGTTGATTGTTTGAATAAATCATTATGTGATAAAACATTCAATACCAGAATTCAATTCTGGTATAATAATCAAACATTGTATCAATATTGATCAATACTAAAAGTAACCTAAACCTTGTCACTTATGGATTTTTCTCAGCTTAAAAAGTCACTGGAGGCGATTAATTTAAGTGTTTGTTCAATTTTTGCAAAGAAATAGGCAGAATTAGAAGTATCCTAAAATGTACAGAGGTTGGATGAATATGAGCTGCTACTATCCCATTCCGCGCGTCGGAGTGAGGTCACTTGCACCGACAAGCTTGTGTGTTATCTTTTGTAAAGCCAGGCTATCTACAAAGCCTTTGAGAATCTGGTTCAGGGGTCAATCTGATGGCGGGTTTCCTTTAAATCTTGGTTGGCGATTTAAGCGTTCGGTACGTTATATGCCCTGTTTCATTCTTGCTTGAGCAGGGTCAAGGTATCTCTCATGACTTCCTCTTCTGTTGTTATTTTGCCAGGTATAATACCACTTATACAAACGTTGTTCCTGATCTCAGAGATTCGGTGAACACTGGAAGAAGGCATTTCTTTTGGGGAATTCACGCATGCGCTTTGAGATAACGTATCTCGCAGAGTGACATTTCATACCGAAAGGATAAATTTCATTCTGTTAGGTCAAAGTGTGAGTTTTTATATTACGAAAACATGACTGGGTGCCGAAAGGTTTCTCGAGACTTTTATGGGCCGTGGTTATCGATACTGAACCAGTTTGAGTTAACCGGGCTCAAAGACTCAAACTGAGTTAAAACGCATCATGGAAAGATGGACAAATAAACGGTGAAATTCAAAAGAAAATAAAGGGGACTTTGTTCTCCCGATTGGTCTAAATTGTGGATTTATTTAAATGTTCTCGACCCGCGACCGTCTTACCACTCAGTTCTGTGCGTCATTCTTTGTAAACAAAGGATTAAATCAACGAGCTTACCGTGTATGACGTTCAGAATGGACTTTGACGTCTGTTCCTATTTTTTTTTCGAAAAACTTCAAATTTTGACTGATTTTAACCATAAACGATTATAGTTTCATACTGAAGGTCCTTCAAGACAGTGCATGTACGTATACAATGTACGTATCATATGTTCCGTAAGAACAAGAAGCCGTAACACATAAAAGTGACTGAAGATTGTATAGAAATTTCATAACTCGGTGATCGGTATCACTGCTTCCAGTTACCTCTACAGGTTTCAAGTTATTCTTGTCGTTTGCTTTCTGTCGTTTATTTTCTGTGTAACATGATCGAAAGGCGAATAAAAGCGAGACGTCTAAGCTCGAATGATACGATACGGCGAAGTTTGTATGTCTCATTTTTATAGTCGTGTCTGAGGGACCGTTTCGGCAAATCTGGCTTATTCAAAATAAGTAAACTTTTTATGTAGATCAAACCGGAAAGTGTTTCTAAAAATGTCATCCCATCTCCCACATGGCAATTACGAAAATTGTTTCTTTGTATGTTTACTGATGTGACGAAATTAAAGATGTTTCATAAAAGGAAAAATATTGACTTCCTTTCCGCAGAGACACTAAATTACTTTTTCCATTGCATGCGTGAACTAAGTGGAAATCGAATATTTCCTAACAAGGCACTTACACGTAAATTAATTCATAAAACGAAAAAGTACTTTTCACGTCTGTCGGGGAGAGACAAAGTTAAGTAGCTTTAGTAATAAATCGCTGTATTTGACTTTGAGTGGGAGACAGATTTACCGGCTGAAAGAAATGTCTGAAATGTTTTTTTTTTAGTTTTTTTTCTATCTAATCAAACGCTAATAGCAACTTCAAATGAGCGAAAGGCTGTGAGGTGCCGATATCAATCTCTTACCCTATGATTTCAACCGCAATAATATCGACAATTATATAGACATAACCTTTAAGTAAAATTCCACTCAAATAGTTTTAAAGCTTTGTCGCTGGTTACTTGCTCGTATATTAAGACTAAGTTAAAAAATTTTGTCAAACGAGTGCAAGCGATGCTTGTTTCCTGAGTTCAATATAAGATATTTAAACGGTCGTTCGGGAAAACAATTGATTAAAATGATTAACGTTCAACCAAACAAGCACAGCTTCGCGATCGTAAAGCGAACATCGATTGATCAAATCCATGGCCCAATTTTTTACGCCACTATTCTGTCGATTTGAGTGTGTGCGCTATCGTTAAAATTCGTTTATATCCTAATTCTGAAAATAACAGCCGAATTTTCCTCAACCCCAATTAAGCACCACTGTTGATGAGAGTTCGTTTCTCCGACCGAGCGGATAGACCACAACCGAGTTCCGTTTTAGTGTATTGATAGAGCGAAGGTCACTTTAGTCTTATTACGCAAGAAGCCCCATACTAAACGCCCACTTATTTTGCATTTGATTTTCGTCTTCGATTATATTATATTGTATTTTTGTAATGTTTTGATCTCTCCTATTAGAAATACCATGCAATATCAACCCTCCATGTCATCAGATTCAATTAAAACCATTCGGTAATAAAAGTAAATCTCTCTACCTTAGTTACCCCTTCCTATTCAAAAGAAATGTGAGTGAAAAATTTAGGAGTTTGCAATTCTAAGAAATTAATAAAATTATTTCGAATGCTATTTTCATCTGTGCCCGTCGACCAAGTGAGCAGAGTTTCTATGGAAAAGAAAAATTGACTTATTTAGCTATTGTTATTTTATTTTGGTGAAACGTTTCGTAGATACGAACTCTCCGTTTTAGCAATGTTTTTGTCTGTCTACATTTTGAAAGGAGCAATTGTTAAATGATTGAATATTTGCAAAGTCGACCGACCAATCCTGAGCGTCTTCGCCTACTGTCATTTTACGGACATACCAGCAAGTTCAAGAAATCACCTGTGCGACGGAAATTATGTTGGTTTAATTATGATAATATATTTTCATCTTTCCAAATTTGGGTTATAATATGTGAGTTTACAGCCTCCAATTGGTCAATGATGATAATTATTTCACAATAAGTGGTGCTCTCTTTCGTGTGCGAACAATAGACCGGTCACATAAAATTCAATGACTGCTGTGGGACGGTAGTTCGTTGGTTTCCGTGTATTCCTCTCACAGTATTTTCTCGTCATGGAGCATTCCTCTTTAGATTTAAGTATAGTAAAGAAGGAGCCGGGATTTGACGAGCCTTTTTCGTCCGAACACGGGATATTCGACAACATGATGTCAGATGATTTTCACGACACAAGCTTCCATTCAGTGGTGAGTGCAGATTCCATTCATACGCCTTGTAGTAAAACCACTCAAATTACTGTCTTTATAGAAATTTCATTTGTCTGCTTTTACTGACATTTCCTGCTTTCTCTGTGCAGCACCACCTCTCTGAAGAAGTTCCCGTGGACTGGCTATCAGGATTTTTTGACGAGGTTTCTTCCTGTAGCGACTCGACTTTGAACTACAACAACACTCTACCAGAGTACACATCAAGTAGTTTATCATACAACTCGCTTGGGAAATCACATTATCTAAGTTTGAATGGCCTAAGTATGGATACAATGCCTAGCCTGCCAGAGGAATGCTCCAACGAGTCGCTGTATTGCTCAACGCCTTCAGCTCCGCACACACCAGACTACAAGCCTCTTTCACCCGCCTCGATAGATTCTTCACCGCTGGAAACCGATGTTAAACCACATCTGTTTGGCAGAGACGCTTTTTTCGAACCCCAAGAAAATTTTGCACCACAGATAAACAGTCGATTAGAACCGGCAGAGCTTAAAATGTTCGAGGCGAATGACGGACCAAAAAGTTTACCAGACTCGCCTAATTCTGAAAACGACTCCGAACGCATTGACAGTGAATCTGGTAAGTCACGAAACGGAACTTTCCGAGCCTTGAAGCACTTCCGTTCCTTCTGTCTTTCATTGTATGATTTTCTTTTCTAAGTGACTTATACTGGCGTTGTAAACAACAAATGGGTCTTAAACCATGAGGAAGACATTAAAATTTTATCTGGTGTTGGTAAATACGGACCCCTTTGTTTCTCACATGACTCAAGTTTGTGTGACTTCCCTTAGCAAGGGGCGAGGAAAGCGCCTCTCTTGTTTCCGGAAATTGGTGTAATGTCAAAAAAAAAGAACGGTTTAGTTTTTCCTACCCTCTCAAATATGACCATATAAACAAAACAGGGCTTGAATTTCTAAGACATGAGCGATTCAGCAGGTAAGCTTACAGCTTTATTTCTTGTCTGAAGAATGATCTTTGAACTACGAGATGCAGATAGATTGTATCAAGTTAAGCCATGTCAGAGATTCCACCAAACAAGGTTATTTTGTATTATCCAAATGAATCTTTCAAACTGTGTTTTCGTCAATCCCTGACCTATTTTTTTATTTCTCTTCGATATCACCATCACTGAGACTTTTTTCATGGGTGCTTCAAATTCCATGGGAACAGAAATGTCTCTCGTGAATTACGAAACCTTTTCCTAGTTACGTTCAATTTTATTGTAAAAATTCATAGGTAAGAGATCTGGTTTGTTTGGAAAACCGTGATTTTGATATTTATTTTTTATTTGGTTCTCTGACTCATATCATATATGATGTCTGTGATATAAGGTTCAGACCTCAAAAAAATTAATGCTTGGTCTAGACATTTGATCTAGGCGATTCTGTCGGTGTTCTACTTTTTGTCCGAAGGTTCTCTCCTTTTCTTTGTTCACTCTGGTGTGAGATTTATGCAGTTCTTACTCATTTACTACCTCGTGCCATCTTTACTTAGAACTAAAGCTTAATTTAGTACCAGCTGTGTAAATTTAAGCTGTGTCCTACATCTATTAACATTATGCTGGACTCTAATCGTTGTTAAAAGCATTTTGCAACTAAGTGATTTCGGTCACCGTAAATTTTCTCTTTGACTTTCACAGTGAGAAAAAATGGAAAAGAAATAATTTTTTTTTCAAAATGAATATTTTGGTTTGATAAAGGGTAAACATTTTTCTGATAAAGCTTAAAACTCATCCCTTAAAACATTTTACATTATTTGAGGGTAGCCTTTTTATGGGAAGCAAGGAGGAGCAAAATCCAAGATTGCTTTGACTGGGACCAAAATTGTTTTGAAAGTAGCTGTTAAGAAATAGAAGGTTTTACTTTTGGACAAAATAATTTGCTTATTTGCTCATTGCTTAAGCAGTTTAGAACAAATACAGAAACAGTGTCAGTCCCTCAGAAGCATGCCAATCACTTTCAAATTAAGAAGTTGGTGTCCCTCCCCCTTCTCAAAACTGAATTAAATCATTTAAAGATCTTTGAAGATGACTAAAAAAGTGGCATCCATCTGACAAACTTTGTTACTGTAGATGTGTATGTGTACTTTTAATTTACCTGTCGTGTTGTAGTATAGTGCTGTTGATTTGAACACTCCCTAGTGACTTCTAGCTCTGCTTTCCTTTTTTGTGACAATAATTGTTCTTTTACCTCTCTAAACTTGTCCTTACCTTATTCATAAGAGTTGAGAAGCAAGTCAATGAAGTGTTCATGGATTTCTACATTTTACCCCCAAAATTAAAGTAACAATGTCTCTTGTTAACAGTAGTCTTTGACTTTTGTGGTCTTGCCACGGTAATTAAAATTGGTGGGCAGAGGACAACAATCTTTTCCGGCAAGCTTCTTAAGGCTTTTCTAGAATGAATAGTAGTTATGGCAACAAAATCATCACTGTATATTGGGAATCAGACCAAAATTTTGTCCTTTTTAAATTTTTTCTTACAGCTGTAATGATGTGACAGTACACATTTCTTACCATGAAAACATAAATGTACCTTACAACTGTAAATGTTTTGACACTCAGCAAACCATCTCTTACATGTACTTTCTTTATTCAGCTTCTGGTGATGGTTATTTTAACCCTACGCTGCCTGTCCAATCAGAATTTGCGACTCTCAGAGCATGTAGACCTTACAGTAAGCATTCATTAAGCTGACATTAAACTAAAGTGGGAAGAATTTCTTATCAGACTGTAAAAACCAAGCAGAGGACTGTTTTTCTAGGTGTTCTCTTTGTTCTAGAAAGTCATGCTTTTTTTGTCCTTTGAATTTACATTTAGGCACATATTGATAAAGGAAAACGTCTTTTAAGGTACAGCTGAATGTTGTATCAGTCTGTTTTAATGGTTAGGAGCTACAAAAAAGAACAAGAAACATTTTTTTAACATTGAAAAAGTAGCTTCAATAACTGAGTAGATGAAATCATTCTTTAAGAAAAAAATCATTTTCTGCTTGGCTCTAGTTTGATTAAAATTCAGTCTACTTTTAATTAATAAAACAGAAGCTGAGTAATCAAAGATGATGTATTTAACTTTTAAGCTTGTTTCATTCTTGTTAACAATTTTCCTACAATTCTTCTGGTTATATCAATAAATGTAAGCATGTTGACACAAGTAAAATTTATTAAACTTTGTGAGACACTAAAGGAAAGAAGTTGTCTACTGAACAGATCATTCTGCCTAGAGTTAACTATGATCACATCATGTAACCTATTCATTTTTGACTGTTAACCATTTATGTGATTAAACAAAACAGATTTGAAAAAAAGATTTTTTAAAGAATGTTGTCAAAATAGTTTTTGCATAAAGGATAGACACATCTAGTACCATAATAATTTTGTTAAATGTTGAACTGTGTGTGATTCTGCCATCTTTTTTTTCTTTTCTTTTAACTGTCATTTGTACCTTAAAATACCAAGCACTTTTAACTGTATGAATAATTATTTATATTTAGATTTCTTCCCTTTCTTAACCCTTAAACCTTAACCCTTAAACCTTAACCCTTGAGAGTGACTAGCATCTAATTTCTCCTTAAAATATCACCCCTGAATCATTCATCAAGGCCAGGAGAATAAAGGAAATGATCAACTATAGGAGCTCTTGATTGTTAAACAAATTCTCCTTGTCGATACCATAGGAAATGTCTAGAAAACAGTATGGAGAATATGCCTACTGATGTTAGAGATTAAAGGGTTAAACTAAACATTACTTATGTCTGGTTGATGTCATCTCATCTATTTCTGTAGAATAGTAATGAAGTTTTGAACCCTGGAATATGGAAAAAAATAAAAGTTTTTTTCTTCTCTCCCCCTTTTTTTTGTTCTTGTGGAAGCTGGGAAGAAGACTGTCACACATTCATCACAAAAAAAAAAATGGTTGTCAGAATGAGAACATGTTGCCTTAGGAACCATGTCTTTCCATTTTTCTTGTCTTCTTTTTGGTCATTTAAAATGTATATGCATTATATATGACTAACAATTTCTTCTCTGCAACGTGTTTTTGTTTTCTACAATAATTTTAATTTACATCTGTATAACAGGAAGCTTTTCTCTTGAACTGTGCTGTTTTTAGCTTAGAACTAAGGTTCTGTTAGTAATAGATTTCTGGTTATATAGCTTGTTAAGGTTTTGATAATTCTCCTTACAGGTTATGACTCTGGTTCTCGCTCCCCTCAATCCACAGCAAACACACCACCTCATATCATAGATGATTGTGATATGTCAAGATCCAGCACAGGAGAAACAACATCACCTATTATTCAGGTACACCTTCAAACTCATTTTTCACATAAAAAAGTGGAACTTCACATGTACATGTAAGAGCATAATCATTATTACTAAAACCACTTTAACCCTTTACCTCCCAGAAGTGAGTAACATGTAACTTCTCCCTGTGATATTCATACATTATCAAACAAGCAGATAACAAGAACACTCAAACTTATCAGGTAGATATTGTTATCTTAATCTAACACCAAATTCTCAGAACTGATTAACAAAGAAATGTGTTAGCAGCAAAAGGAGAAAATTAACAATCAGATCTTAGGAGTTAACCCTTTAAGCCCAACAAGTGACCAGCATTTAATTTCTTACATTGAGGTTACGAGAATAAAGGAAAGGGTTAATAAATTCATTTTCATAATTACTCAATTTAGTCTTTATCTGGTGAATTATTTTAAAATTTTGAAGCCAAATGGGGCAATGCATTATTCATGTAATAAAAATCATTTTTATCCTGTATTTGTTATTTGGAGGTCATGGTACAATGTATATCTACAAAATGTTGATTGAAAGACCAATTTTCCATGCTTCATTTTCACATGCACATGCATGTACAATGTTCTTTTACATCTTATTCAGTACGTTAATTTCCAAGTATTATTATAGTTATTTTCATAATTATTGTTATAAATATTGTTAGTGAAGTCCGTCAGCTTTTTCAAACCTGTCACTTCAAAACTTTTTTTTTGTCTTTGGTTCATCTATCTACATAGAAATGTATTGTTGAGATTTTTTTAATCAAACAGCAAAGGGAATGGAGCTGGCTTTACAGTAATAAAAGTCACTGTGTTTTTGAATGCCTGTTTCTGTTCATTTTGTAGCATTCCCAAGAAAAACAACCTTTTTATTTAACAGATGAAGAGAGAAGGACCCTTATAGCAGAGGGTTTACCAGTACCAACTGGTCTTCCCCTCACAAAGGTACCAACTATGAACTACATTTACTTGTAAGAAGCCCCCCCCCCCCTCCTCTACAAAGCCATTTGAGTTTTAGGTTTAGAGAAAGTCTTCCTGTAATCTGCCCTTAAATAAAAACTTAAATTGCTATTTACATGCATCAAGGTTCAGCATATACTTACTTTGTAGAGGTTACTTTAGTACTTGCTTTAAGTATTTTAAGTTTTACAGTTGAAGAATATAATACTACTTATAATGCTAAACAGTTTTTGTGAAAGTTTAGCAGCAGCCACAAGAAAAATAATTACTGGCTTTTTATTTCTCATTGAACGGTTGTAAATAAGCCCCTCACTGCTTTCATATCATTTTGTCAATTTTTACTTCCTCTAATACCTTTCAATACTCGGTTTTCTATTCTACTGAATTGGAAAGTGCAAGAAGAAACTACATGCCAGGGCATGAAATTAATTTTTTTTCTGATAGCCACTTGGCTCCTAAATTCTTCAAAGTGGTAGCCAATTCAAAAAAAGTTGGTCGCCATTTTCAAAGACAAACAAAACCTTTTTTTTACGCTGTCAGCGTTCCAGAGAGACCCTCCAAAATTAAGTTAGGGGAAAGATCTTTAACGCGCTACAAAGTGGACACTAGGAGGGATGATATACAACTCTCAAGCTCACCTAAATTCAAGATGGCGTCTAGTTATCGATCGAGATGCACGTGCTGTGTTTTGGAAACAAACTTAACGAGGAAGTTTGCTGCGGATTTATCTTTGCAAATCTTTTTAATTCATGATATCTCTTGGTAAGGTTATGATGAAACATTCTAGTTGCCAATTTGGCGACTAATTTTCAGGATTTGGTCGCTAAAGGGAAAAATTTAGTCGCATTGGCGCCCGTATTAGTTGCAATTTCACGCCCTGCATGTACGTATAGGTTTTTTTTTATTATTATCACATTTAAAAGATGCACATTGCCTAAGCAATATTATGTTGATCATTTTTTTTATTATCATCGTGGTCATCCCTCTCTTTCCAGCAACAAAACTGAGCTTTATTCTTACATTTCTAAAAATAAATTTTTTGTTTTAAATTGGGGTAGGTTGAAGAAAGAGCCTTGAAAAAAGTTCGACGTAAAATCAAAAATAAGGTATGTTCATTTTTATCCAAGTGTTTGTAAGTTTTTCTTTCTTTCCAAATGTGATGTTTGCCTGTTAGCATCCATGAGTCAAATATGATTTTTTAGTTATTTTATTTGTATTACTTGTAGTTTTTTTAACCTTTTTGAAAGACCTGCAATTATCATTCTCTTTGTGATCCAAGCATCAGTTATACACAACATGTCCTTGTTGTTTAATATGGTGTGTTTTTTGTCCAACAGATTAGTTTTTTATATTCTTCTGTTTAAACTCATTAAACTACTTTTATTGTCATTTGATATTTAGATTTCTGCACAAGAGAGTCGACGTAAAAAGAAGGAGTACATGGAAACACTTGAAAAGAGGTTTGTTTGGGAAAACCATTTTCATTGGTTTCTTAGTTTCTTTGAATCAGGAAATCATGCAGATTGCACTTATTTCTGTGACAAACAACTTTATTCTCTTGTATAAATATATGTAGCCAGAACAATATTCATTCCTGGGCAATAGGAGTAAAAGGCAAACAAAATTAAGGAGGTCATCATTTTGTACTAGTTGATGCAAAATTTACCTGTGTAATGCCTATCCCTTTTCAGTCATTGTAGTATTAACTAGTTTACTTACTTACTCTTTAACTCCCAAGATCTGATTGTTAATTCTCCCCTCTGATTGGCACACTATTCCTTTTAAATAAGTTATGAGAATTTGGTGTTAGATCAAGAGAAGTTTGAGCATTCTTATTACCTGGTGGCTGGATAATGTATGGATATTATAGGGAGAAGTTACCAGTTAATAACTTCTGGTAATTAAAGGGTTAACAATATCACCAACAAACCAAAGTTTCTTCTTTCCTTTTTGTCTCTACAGAGTAGAAAACTGTGCAAGTGAAAACTTAGAACTTCGCAAAAAAGTTGATACGTTAGAGACTACAAACAGGTAAGTTGGCAGAAAAGCCTGCGGGTAATGTAACATCTGTTTACTTATACTGTGTGCTATGATGCCACTATCTTAATGTTGGTGTTACGATATCTATGTTTATCATTTGTTTGCCTTTTCTTTCTAATAGATCACTTATTAGTCAACTTCAAAAACTTCAGTCATTAATAGCAGCTAAAGTTCCTCGTGCCGTCACGGCTAGATCTACTCAAACTAGTACATGTTTAATGGTAAGATTTTATTGTACTTGTGTGATGCCATTTAATGCATTTTTTCCTGAAACAACACTTGTTTGTTTCCTTTAAATATTTAGTATTATGTTATCGTAGTACCAAAGAAATACAATTCTTAAAATCTAAATAGCTAATGATTAGCCCTGTTTTCTCTAGAGACTAGTTAAGATAAATATTCTTCGGAGCTAGAGACTTGCTTCTTTGTCAAGGAGAGATACCTGTAATTATGGGGGAAAATAGAATATCCCGAAATGCTCGTGAGATGCCCGTCTGAGATTCTTCCCCAAACAACCCCCCAACCCCCCCCCCCCCCCCCCCAATTACGCCCAACCCCATAGAACCCCATAGGCTGCCTGTCTCCCTCTGTTTAGAAAATCCTTTTCATACCTCTTCTGGAAGCATGAAAATAACCAAAGAATATTGTTACTCACTTCACTTAGAGGGGTGGTAGTGCATCGCAGGGAACCCTTATTGTTTTTCAGGTTTTTCTGGATAATTATGATTACTATTCTTCTGGATGGAAACAATTGACCGTGTCTTCTGTAATCCCTGTTACTTAAATCGCTCGCAATTTAATCTGCATGGTTCTTTTTAACCAACCTGTAGGATTATATTGACTCTAGAAAACGCCCTCATGCGCTACCTTGACAGCGATCAAACCTAGACAAAAGCTTCCGCGTCGAGCTTGAATTCGCGCACACATGTACGTGTAGTTTAGCTCATTTAGCCTGGCCGGAGAGAACTACAGTATGATTTTAAGAGACTTCTCTGACACAGTTCATATTTTGGTGTATACTGTAGGTTGTAGTGCTTTGCTTTGCCGTATTTCTCGGTAACTGGAGCCCCCTTTCGACCACTGGCTTGAGTCTGCCGTCATTAACTAGTCCGGTTAGTAAGGGAGGAGTCGATTACAGCACGCCTTCAGGTGAGCAACGGTGATGTTAACATAACAGTATCGTGAGCATGTGAGTCTTTTGAAAATTAAAGCATGATTTCCTTGAAAAAAAAAACAGCATTTGGAAGACCGGGTGATTTCGCGATCAAAACTTTGTTCAGAGTACGATGATAAGAAGGTATTTAGGCTAATCATTATGGAAAGATCTTCCTATCAATGCTATTTCTATACACTTTTTTAGTACGCTCCCGCGTGTTGCTGTCAGTTGTCGATGATCTGGATTCAGAGGAGTTCATGGAATATGGTCCCACAAACAGTATGTTTGATCCAGTGGACCAATTGCTACCCTCTGTTCCAGCGACGAAGCATTTAACACCAGCAAATGAAACGAATCAATTCGTTTCCATGGAAGCAGTTGCTAGGGAAACAAGGAAAAATGAAAGTCAATTAGTTGCATCCGCAGCTTAAAAATGTTTCGCACCTAAATTAATATTACAGATATTAACAATCACTTATGACAGAGGGTATTTTAGTAGGGAGAAAATTTGTAGAAAAAAAACTATATATTTTGTATTTTAAAACAGTTTGTAAAGCTAAGAGAGGGTGGCACACAGTTACATTAATTTCAACTAAATGTACAAATAATTCAATCGCTGATCACGTTCACTGTCGCTCTTGTTCTATTTTCTCTTAACTTAAACAAATTTAAATCAGACCCAAAAACCCAGTCATACATATTCACCCAGTATTTAACTAACTGTTCGTAAAGTTTTGAGAAATATTTGTATCGGTTAACGCATGATAGTTTTATGAAGTTGAAGTTTAGAGAACAGATGGGAACTTAAATTAAGTATAGGATTTTTAATATTAATTTAATAACCAAAATGTCGTAATTGAAGAGACCAATAACCTTTTTGTAAATAAATTGTACAAATAGGCCAAAAGCATGCTAACAGTGCAGAGCATCCCTGTTAGTTTAGCGAAAAGTGGTGTAATGGTGCAGTGGTATTACTTTAAGAAGTTACTTTGTCATCAGTCTTTCCAATCGATTGGGGTTACCCACCTTGATGGATTTTTGTTGTTTAGTTTGTCCCTTTGTTGTGGTAGTTGTAATTTTTGAACTCTATGGAGTATTTTTTCCAGAAAGGTAACCTAATGAGTGGCTTTCCATTTTTCTGCTGTTCTGATCTTACCCACTTGGTGACCGTGTGTGGTTGAAATGCTCATCAACCACTTTCACTTACACCGTACCAGTAGAATTATTGTGTTACTTAACATCTGTAACTTTATATAGCCTTTCAAGGTTGACTGTATTGCACCGCTTAGTTGAAAGGAACTGCACTGACGTAACCATCTTTACCTGGGCACTAGTACGCAATGACATCAATAGTTTTAACGGGTTTTGTATTTCGTATCGCTAGAATACTGTATAAGATTACTAAATACTACCTTCCAAAAGTGGTTTTTATTTGAAGTACCCTTTGAATGGGATTGCCGCGGTAAAGATAATACTAATTTCATATTTTACGCGAAAGTTTGCGCCAATTTTTAGGGGCAATTGTAAAATTGTTCCTGGATAAAATCGAATTGTCCTCCTGAATCATTTACAGAGACGTAGAGGGAGAGAAGTATCATGAATAAAAATAATATATTTAGAAAAATAACTTGTACAATATTTTATGATGCGAATTGTGATGAATCACAATGTTGTCGTTTTTTAAATCTTTTTAGGCTACGGAGAGCAAGGATGAACACGTCTATTTACATAAGTACTTAAAGTTTTTCGGAATTTGCAGTTCTCATCTTTGATCTTTCTAATTCTTCGGACTCCATTGTCTGGAGTACGAACAAAATCGAAAGCTTGATAATCTCTTTAACATCAGCACCCTTAAACTAACATTTTAAATATCTGTGCGCATGAGAAACTCCTTTGTCACTCCATGATGAAAAGATTCAACTTCGAATGTTGCTGAGAGGGCAGATTTAAATTAGATGTGCTAAAACTGTTAAATATTTGACGATCTTTCCTAATGAAACGGTACTAAAGTAAAGTAACGGTTGTTTATTTTTCTCTTTGTTCATCGGAAGCCGAAGTGAAACCTACCGCGATGTGAAGAGGGTCAACAGTGCAATAACCGAAAAAATAGCCCCTAATTGGAGAACGGTTTGGCGAAATTTGACCACCCGCCAGATATTGATTAAACCGAGACATTTTCTGATCACATGCTGTGATCGTTTCTCTGACCACTACCAGCTGACAGGATGTTATTTGGGCATTGAATCATAACTTGGGAAAATGTTTCACCAAGTTACAGCACGGAGGCGTTTTCTGATCACATACTGTGATCTTTTTTCTCACTAATACCAGCTGACAGGATGTTATTTGGGCATAAAATCATAACTTGGGAAAATGTCTCACCAAGTTACAGCTTCCAATTATAATTGTTTCAATAATTGTTTGCATCCATATTATCCTCGAGAGGAAAATAGCATCAGGGAGTGGTCAATTAAAAAATACTAAAGCAGATTTTGTTTATTTATTTGGCTGTTTGTTTTTTCCCAACTGAGGGAAACTAGTCAAATATTTAAGAAAAAAGGTACAAACGCTTTGTCTTTAATATCAAACAAATGTTAATTATTTTCACAACTCCTTGACTTGGTAGTGTTGTGGTAAATGGGGTTATCGTCACAGAGGTTAAATAATTCATAGGATACTTTGATGAGACACACGACTTCGTCCACCAGGCAGAGACAATTTTTATACTGCCTCAAAACACTGAAAGATGCTCTCTACGTTGTAAAAAGATCTACAAATCATATCTTAATGCAGATTGCAAACAAGTCAACGATAAAAATCATTTATTGTATACAAAAGATACATATATTTGAATTTCATTAGAATTTTACAGTGTTAAAACTGAGCCGAAGACTGGCTTTAATTCCCACTGTTCTTGGTAACTAAACATTTGATGCACAAGAGGAGAAAACCAAATTTGGTTCCTAATTGTCTTGACCACAATGTATCTGTCGAGACGTTTCTTAAAAATGAAAACTGACTCGCATAAAAAAAACACAATTCATCAATTCCTAGAATGTGAAATCGAATTGATTAACAGGGGGTAAAACTTTTAAAACGAATTGTTTTGTAGTGTTGGTGTGATTTACATTTAGACATGACCTGGAAACGAACAATGACTAAACCTCAACGGATCCCGTTAACAGCTTTGATATGTTATCGATGGACCGAGTTGAATGTGTAGGAAAAAATATTTAACTCCAAGGTGAGACTAGCCATATTGCAAATGAATGGAATAATTTGGACGGAAACACCCGCAGATAACCAAGGCGAAGTTCAAGGGTGATTGATGTTAGTCGTCAGAATGTCAGAGCCTTCGAGATTCGAACCAATTCGAGTCGAGTACATTTGGCTTGTTGATACTTGGTTGAAGAGCTTGGCTGAATTGATATGATCGATGGTAGGTCCTCAGTTTACTGAAAGATGTACCACGACCAGCCTGATAAAACTGATAAAAAATATTCGTTTTACATCTGAACAATCGATCACTCCTCGGCAACTTCTGTGCCAACACTCGTTTTGAATTTCTTCAAGAGTATCAAAGGTAGGCCGTAAAAGAGACAACTTCACTTCGAAATTTTCTACCATCACTTTGTTGTGGTTTGCCAATCTTTTGTTTTTCATCTGTGATTTAAAATTCCCCTTAGTTCACTTTTTCACTTATTTCTTTCCATTCTTCCATCCTTTCATTCTTCTATCCTTCCATCTTTCCATCTTTCTATCTTTCCATCCTTCCATCCTTCCATCCCTCTATCCTTCTATCCTTCCATCCTTTCTTTACATCTATTATCCATCCATTCCTCCATTGATCGGTCAAATTTCCTTTAGTCCATCATTAGTGACTTGCCTAAACAAACAACATACAACGGACAGGCGAACTCTTTCCATCCATCCAATCATTCATGTTTTCCCCTTCTGCAATAAAACAATCCAAGGACAATAGTCGATTTTCTCTGCTAATAAGTGTCCTTTTAGGTCCTTTTACACTTAAAGAAACGGTTGTTCCCTAAAGGACTCCCGCTAAGAAGAGACATGGTATCAAGAAGTCAATTATTTATTTGTCAAGTCTTGTCTAGACTGGTCATAAAGATGAAGTAATTCTAAGGCTCTCCTGATAGTGTCAGTTTTCAGAGTTGTCGAAGTTGTTTAGGTAGCACGGAACCATTCACAGTACTTGTGCAATTGATGGATGACTTTTACCTTATGTTGTCTACTGATAAAAAGCACAATATATCGAACATACCCAAAACTGCGCAATATATCACTTCTCATTTCGTGGCTTAATATATTGTTCAGAAATAGCATTTGACTGCTTCATTTAGGTGCTCGTAACCCAAAGAGGTATCGAATTATAATCTTATGATGATCGAATTGGCAAGATATAACTTTGGAGTAACTTCTACTGGGAGAGTTCACAATTACATTCAACGTGAGAGAAATGTCATGAATTTTCTTCAACCTAACTTGAGGCAGCATTGAGAAAGGTGCAATAAACAATCGTGCCATGAACCGCCAAACGCAACACAGCCATAGCCTAATCATGCCCTGAAGTTTCCATCTGCATCACAGATTAGTGCCGTGAAAAATCATGTCGGTGCTTTTGATTAAATGTGAACGAAATTGGCTTGAGACAGATCACTTTCGATTATTTTACATTTTCACACGAAGCAACCAGATTTCGCGGGCGATAACGATCCAGATAACAGGTTAGATAAAAATTCAATTAAAGAGCTTTATATATTATCAAATCACTCCCACCGCAGGTCAAACTTTCGTAAATCTATTTTGGTTTGTTTTGTTTTCCCGTTCATTCTTCAGACAACACTTAAAAAACTGCTATAAATGCGCAAGTCCCTCAGAATTGGCTTAAACCACCGACCTTAAATCCAGGCTGCCTGTCTCTCTTTTTCAGCGCTAAAATTTATAGTTCGTGCATTGGCTGAATGGTAAAGATAATTTTTTCACCATTAATATTTCATTTTGTAAGGCCACAACGGTGTTCTTTTCATCTTCACAGCGACTGATATTAAAATCAACCGACGCTTCCAAACTGGGACACTCTACCTTAAAGGCTTTGTTGACGTTGGAGACCAAAAACAACATGGTACCCACAATCTTCGCGGTTTTTGCCGTGCTAGCTGCTGTTATCTGTGTGATAGGCGCTTCTTTAAATAGTCTCGTTTGCTTGGTGTTTTACAGAACCAAAAAACTTCTTAATGCCCCGAATATTTTTATTGCAAGTGTAGCTCTGGGTGATTTGTTATACTGTGTTACTTCTCTGCCGCTTTTAGTTGTCACAAACTTTCATGGCAGATGGATCTATGGAGACTATGGATGTAAAGCGACAGCTTTTGTTGCCACGTGGAGTGGTCTCACTTCAATTATGAACCTGTCCCTTGCAGGATACGAGAGATACATTGCATTGGTGTTCCTTTATAAAAGTCAGCAAACTTTTACACGTAGGAGAGCAATTCGTGCTACGGTAGCTATGTGGCTGTACGCTCTGTTCTGGGCCACGATGCCCTTGTGTGGATGGTCGGGTTTTGAACCAGAAGGAGTAGGCACAAGTTGTTCATTAAGATGGAAATCTCGAGACAACTTGGACTTGTCGTACAACATATGTTTGATATTTGCTTGTTATGTGTTACCAGTGAGTATCATGATCGCTTCTTATTACAAATCATGCCGAGAAATAAACAAAGGGGCAAAACGAGCAAAAAAGACGTGGGGAAAAAAATCGCCCTTCACAAAGAAAGCCCTTGAAATGGAACGAAAGATGGTAATACTCTTCGGGGTAATGACCGTAGCATATCTTGTGGCCTGGACGCCGTATGCAGTTGTGTCTCTCGTAGCAATGATCGCTGGTCCTGACGTCATTGGCGAAGTTACAGCATCTATCCCGGCATATATTGCAAAGTCATCAGTCTGTTATAACCCTATTGTTTATGTTTTTCTGTACAAGAGGTTACGTCGGCGCATGATTGCTATTGTGCGGAGGCCCAAAGATTCATTTACTAGTAGTTCTCGGAACGAAACGCGCTCGGGTGACACCCTCAACCTTAAAAAGTTGTCCTATAAAAGAACAGAAGGAGATAAAATTGAAAATACGAATAATAATCCCAGTTGATTGAAACTTGTAAGTAGAGAACAATACGATTGGAATTGCCTTTAGCTATTGGCTTATTGCGTGGAGATTATTCGAAAGCAAAGATCAAGCAACAACAAGATATTCTGAGTAGAAAAATCTCGCACTAGATCTGGTCTTTGAGTGTCTCACCCTGGGACAACATTTTAAATTAGAGATTTCTAAATGATTGTTCAGTTTTTGAAATAATGTTTATACAGACGAGCCATGTGAAGTTCGTCCTCTACGTAGATGTAAATTAATTCAGTTCTTGTCTTCAGCCAGACTAGATCAGACTATACAATGAAACATGATAATTTAGTAATATAGAGAGAGTTGATAACGTAAATTGGCCACCGTAAAGAGTTTAAAAGCTGATGTTTCAAGCGTTAGTCCTTCATCAAAGCGATTGACGCAGTACCACAGTTTCTTTAAAAACTTAACCCCTTTATACAATAAAAAACTGACCTTAATGAAAATTGTTTCCTGTCGTCAAGGGACCTTAAAGGGTAAATGGACGGCAAAATCGCAAAAAAAATATAAATTAAAAAAATAATAAAATAAATTTATCTTCGGGAGCTTTAAATCCTGCTCCGAATGTCAACGATGATGATTTCGAAATATTCCGAGGGAGACTCCTTTTTATGGACGACGTTTTCTTTACTTGGCACAAGTTCCAAAGCTGGAAAGATTAAGCATTTTCCTAATTTTCCTAGTTTTCCTTACCTAGCTGCTCTATGTGATTGGTTAAAGTGAGTACTCAAACTACCCTGGCTTGGAAATGTTCTATATCAAACAGGGTATTATGCTGATCAAAGTAAATTTACAACAACATACTTGTACGAACGTGCGTACTGTCTTGTTGAACAGCAACAACACTTGAGGAGGGGACCACTGGAAAGTATTTAGGTTATGTAAGAGTAATTCCATTCTTCTCTGCTCTGTTTTTAAATACAGTTTAATGATTCATTCAAAAATCCCCCATATCAAGGGGAAAAGAACACAATTATTCAGAGAGCGTAAAGTCCATATAAGATTAGGATGACAATCAGTGCAAACAACGAGGTTAAGCAGGGTTATCGGTGAAATATCTACCTGTCAAGACCTTTGTACAATAATCTCTGCGTGATGTCGAGAGAGGGCACTGCAATTGACTTGTCTCCGGGGTGTAAAAAAAAACAGAAACAAACTAGCCTTTGTTTCTCAGATTTAATGAATCTTCTTGTCCTAGGAAAGCATTTTTTATGATTTGAGACATGCATGCCGTTTTATTTCAGGGCGTTCATCGGCCATATTTTGCGAGTATGAAATAGCTGTGGTTTGATTTCGTTGATTTATTCTTTCATCAAATGCGTAACAAATTTGCCTCACCTCATAGAGACTGCTTTTATCTCACAGCGCGAAGCAAAATCGACTACTGCTTCACAGTAAGCTTTTGGATGTCCAGTAAGCTCTGAAACTATGAATAGGCGATCATATGGCTTTGCCTGGGCAGTCCAAGGTAGTTCAGTCCAAAACGGAAGCAGCTCTTTTCATCAATTACCGCCTTTTTGAATATCATATGTCATTTCAACAGACTTGTGCAGTCATTTAAATAAATCTGCACATGCTTAATATAAACAGACGTCAAATTTACTGTTGCAAACAAAGATAGGACCAACAGTAATTACACGAGAAGCTTTCGGAAGCTGTTGCGAGTTTTAAGGAATACTTCTAGAATTTCTTCTATCTGTTTAACGTCTAAAGCATCGTAGGCTGGCTTCATCCTACAAATAAAATCACGTTCACGTGTAAGGACAAAAAAAAAAAAAAGGAAAAAAAAAAACACAAAATGAGCCGACATTGGTCTTGGAACTTGTAAAGTCCTCAGATAATCGGAAAACGTTTCCTAAAATCATTTGTTCCAGAAATTTGAGATCTAGGTACGAATGCTTGATGGTCATTTCATAATTTGTTTTGGATACAAGGGTATTCAAGAGGTCAAGTCGTATAAGGGATACTCATGACGCAAGTAAGGAAGGAGTCTGGAATCGAAGGAGACTGGGTTGTAAATTAGGTTCTTTTATTGCGTGTCTTTGAAGCCATCCATTTTCTCAGTTTTTTTTAGAGGTGGGTACTTCAGTCTTCGCATGTCTAACAACTACTTGCTAATCGTCCTCTTATCTCAGACGGAGACTTTTTAGAGACCTTCGTTAGTGAGACGAAACAAAAAGGGAAGATACGGTGTTCCTCAGTCCCAAAGATAGTTTCTGAAGTTATCGGAAAATTGCACAGTTAAGATTTCAAGGTGAGAGGGAAATTTTTCATGATCCATGTTCTAATTATTGAACATACAATAGCCATGTGTGTTGACGAGTTCTCGGTTGCTTAGCCTATAGAGAATCGTATATCGAAATCAAAACAAGCTGGGGTTCGAATCACCAACAGCTGACTTTCTTCGTCCCATGCATGTGAAAAATAATCATCTGTCTTTCTTCGACGCAAGAATTCAAATGCTGCCATCTTTCCCACTCTCTCTCTCTTAACATTAGTGATCCTTGTAACATGCTAGACGCTTGTCATATGAAAACCTTAAAAAAGAACGGTTAAGTTCCTCAACTCTTAACTCAGTTGGCAGGGCATCCAACAGTGTAATCGGAAGTTGTTGAGGTTTGAACCCCTACAAGGGAGTATTTATTACCCCACGAAGGCTCGTGGAAATATTATAATCTTCCTTACGACACACTTGTGGAGTTTCTAAATGAGTTTCAGTGTCACAACCCTATACAAAGAACAATGTTGGCATTTTTACTATACTAGATGTTCTCTATGGCCAGTAGCTTGAGAAACTAAAACAGCACTCTTTCATGCAAGTTTGGGAAACTACAGTACTGAATGATTACAGCAGAGTTTAGGTGTAGTTGAGATCTGGGGCCTAGGTGAGAAAAGTAAGGTAGAGCTTAATTTTCCCTAAGGAATTTCACGATTGTCCCATTAAAAAATGATTGCTTGTTCTTACAGCCGTGTATTGACGACTGGTTGTCATAATCTAATTATATACCGAGATTAATTTTGTGTTTTGTTTGAACAAGAACGTTTCACAAAACAAGAAAGAAAAAGTAAATGAGTCGTGTTTGGTACATGAATCTCTTGTAAGTAAGCAGCTTATCTTGATGAATTCTTTTACAGCTTACGAGAGATGGAAAACATCACTTCTTCTACCCCAACAGTACTAAAAGATTCGGAGAATTCGCATGTAGGACTTCAGATCGCGTTTAGCCTGATCGCAGCCACTTCGTCCACCTTCAATCTTTTGTTTTGTGTGATGCTTTTGAGAAACCCTGTCATGCTCAAGAAAGCTCATAACATCTTGTTGTTTAATTTGGCCGTCGTGGATATGTTGACAGGTCAGTACATAATCCGATGATTTGTCAACATTGAGCTATAAAGCACAAATATATTTTTTCCTCTGGTATTTCTTAAAGGAGAAGGGGTTATACATCACTGAAATGTTACATCGGAAGGCTCAATGAATAAATCACAAATCACTCCCTCGACAACTTCGATAGCTTATCATCGAGGCTCTTTCGGAGATTTTTTTTATGTAATGGATTGCTGCCAAAATAATTCTAAGGATAATGGATGAGCGAAATTGTTGCAGGGATAACAAAGATGGCAAGTTCATCTACAGATTAACTGTACTTGATTCTCAATTTTTCACTTTGATGATGTCTGCCAAATTAATTGAGTATCAATTTTTGATCTTTGATCAAAGAGGGCATAACTTTCATTTCAGTTGTTTCCGTTAACGTTTTCATGAACATGTGGTTTGACATCGGAATTGTAGCATCTCAGGGGCGCGATCTTCGGGTAAGAAACTCGCGCTTAATACATGAGAGCCGCTAAGCATGTTTATGAATTAAGTTTACGTGGTAGAGACTACGTTATTCAAAAGCCTCCTTGTCTTTAGACACTCCCTACCCCTTGTCCGGGGTAACGACGGCTGTTGTCTTTCTTAACATGTAACTAACTCACTTGATACTTTTAGGGAGAATGAAGAACTGTGTCCCTATGGCCTCGTGTTTTCCAAATAGTTCTTGATATATCTCTGTTAAATAGTAGTAAATGTTAATGTGCTGGAAAAAAAAGAGATGAAACATATGTTGCATTTTCACACCTTTCACTGAATCCTGTCCAGAAGGGCCAAAAGATCTGTAGTGCAGAGTTTTTAATGACTTATTTTGCAGTTGTCAGCTATGCACCTTAGAGATTCTTTTTCACGGATCTCCGCCTAAAGCCATTTTGTCAATCACTTAACAGTTCGACCGATTAAAAATTTCACGGTACAGTCTTTTAGCATGCGGTACCTTTTCATGATTTCATTAGCCATCAGTTGTGGAATCGTGTTTATTAACATAGTAATCACAATGTAATGGCTCACAAATGATGTCTCCTCATTTATCTGGTAACTTTCAGGTATCTTTATCGTCGCTACCCCTGGTTACGTCATCCTGAAGTCTTCTTACCCAGTCCCCCACGGAGCGGGAGGTGAAGTT
Source organism: Pocillopora verrucosa (assembly GCF_036669915.1). Lineage (NCBI taxonomy): Eukaryota > Metazoa > Cnidaria > Anthozoa > Scleractinia > Pocilloporidae > Pocillopora > Pocillopora verrucosa. Next base: position 19,730,557 of record NC_089312.1, on the reverse strand, counting down.
TTCTGCCGACTTCTCAGCAACAGATATTTGTTGTTCGCCATGGGAAAGGTCTCCATCCTTCTCGTAGCCTGTTTGGCCATTGAACGATGGTTTTGCGTATTCAGACCAATGAAATATGAGACACACTTTAGCAGGAAACGTGTTTTAATATACGTAAGCGTTATGTTTATTGTAACCTGCATTCTCTCGATGAATAAGTTTTTCGAAATAAGCCTTTCTGGAGAGAAATGCGTCACGAAGAAAGCGCCGTATGGTAAGGAAGGAACGCGTGCTTTCATTGTCACGTACAGTGTAATTACTTTTTTTATTCCGTGTCTCTTGACATGGGTTACAATTGCTGATATAGCAGTCCATCTCCCATCCTCCCTAAGTCGAAGCGCCATTGTTGAGACCGAGCGCAAGGTACAAAAAGCTCTTCTGCGCATGTGCACTTTAGCAGCAGTCGCTCTAACATTCTGCGGTTTGCCTGCTCAAACCATTTATACCCTGAGTCCTTTTGGGATCACAAAGATTGGTAGCGCGTTACACAAAGCTTTCAATGTCCTTGTGCTTTTCAATTCTTGCATGAATCCCTTCATTTATTATTTCACTAACAAGGAATATAGAAAGGCGTTTAAAGATCTTCTCGGATGCAAAGGAAAGCAGAGTGGAAGAGACTTGGAGTTAGAGACTCAAGTCACTGGATAAGTAAATTTATTTAGGGATGTGTACATAATGATCTTTTTTTGGCTTTGTAAAGGCAAAAAATCAACATACGAGGGCGAAGTTAGAGAGAGGGGGGGCTTTAGTCGCACGAGAGCCGATACCTCGTTTTGACAATAATTGAAATGTCAATAACAAGCTAGTGAAAGCTTACCTCTTTATTTTTCTGGAAAATGCTGCTTCCCCCCTGATGGGAGGTACTACATAAGAGGGGTGTTTTTTCCAAGAACACACGGGGGGGTGGCGGGGGGCTTGTGGTGTCTTAGACGGCTCCATTTTTCAAGAAAAAAAAGTGTAATTTATGATGATACAACATCCTAGCACCATATTCTCAAACGTCAGTAAGGGGAAAGTGTAAGACTCTTAAGTAAATCCTAAGGCGCCAGAGTCCTCTGTCGTCTTAGCATTGGTTAAAGCCCCGAGGAGAGGAGGCCTCACTCTTTAAGAGAAATGATTCGTTTTCAGGGACAAGAATACTACAGCATTTGAAGAACGCAATAATAGTTCCGAGCCCTTAAACTGTGTCTTCGCTCTCTAAGTGCTTTCCCGATTTTATTATAGTTTCCAACGACTCGTCAATTATGTTTTTGAAATAGCAAAGCTAAGTTTACTATAAATCTGTACTTTTCTTCACTTACATTTTATGATCATAATGCTATATGAACCTCCATGCTTATTATATTCTATTATCTTTCTTACATATTATCGTATAAACTGTACATATATTGTAGTCGTAGTCGTGATTAGTCGTATTTTCATGAGAGTTTAACAAACAATATGAGCCACTTTAGCCTGCGTAAAGTTTTTATTATCTTTACAGATTTCATTACTGAGTTCCAATGTGACATCATATAGGCGCGTTTCAGATCAAAAATGAAAATGCATAGACGAACCGCAAAAACAGTTGACTAGGCTACGGGACGCCCGTAATTTTTTTCGCATGATGCTTCAAGATTAAGTCTACGTGCGCCTACCGTGAGACAATGATAACGATAACCTTCGATAAAATAAATCTTTGTCTTACTATAAAGTTTCGCTGGTGATATCTGACTCAAGGCAAGTGTAAACAGCACTGACCTCCATATCTTCAAACATGACCATTAAACATAGAAGGAGCTACGCAAATTTTCTCTTGTGGGTGGGCACAAGATCAGATTTAATCAGTGAAGAAGTATGCTTTCGGAATTAAATGAACCTTGTTTAGGAATGCTTGTATCTTATCTTCCTCTGCTTTAGTCTCTAATAGAGACAGATAATTTTCATTAAAAGTTGTAAACTTATCTTTATCTTATTCTGCATTTCAGAGAGATATCTTAAATATTTCTCACGAGTTAGATTTCAATATGACTCTTCGTTACCGTTAGTACATCTATTATAGGGGGGGAAAGGTGACCTAGAATCAGTCCAAATGGTGGATTACTATGGAGTCTTGTGAGCGACTTCGCGCTGAAAAGACGGTTGACGATGACAACGAAAAATTAACATGCAAGCTCTATTGTTTATTGTAACTTGACCGCCGGATCATCTCACCATAAATTATTGTCGGAGTTAAAAGGTTATGACCTCATACACTCTTCGTTGACTGTTTGCCTTATTGTTTTGTCTAAAAGCGTCATTAATCCAACATTGTTTATTGATCTTACGACATAAACAGCCGCAGATAACGCGCGTTTCATTTTCTGATGAAAGTCTGTCAGCATTATACTATTGCTTATTGATCGCTACTTTCATGTAATACAGTTGTTTTTCATATTACTTCCTGTTTATGTGGAAAATATCCATATAGGACTGAAATTGAGTGAAACAAGTTGGCCTTCATTAAATGGAGACGTCAAAAAGCATGCATATCACCATTCAAAGTCGTGCTTGTAGCCGAGCTCACTAATTCAGTGTTTTGAGATACTTCCCTAGATTTCAAACACTTGCAGTACAAGCAAAGTAGGTTAACCTTACCTGAAACTAATAATCTCTTTTTTTCCAGTCTAAAAATGATCGAAACGTTAAAAAAATAAAGCTATGCCCGTGTGCAAATAAGGTGACAAGGCCTGTTGTATTTTAACTTTAAAGTTCCCGTCCGGTTTAGCTGCCAGTCTACTTGCCGACAGTCCGTACAACAACACGTCAAACTGATGGAAGAAACTAAGCATATTTGTCCTTTTAGACTCTAACATACAGGAGTAAGAGTAAGAGAGACGAAAAACAGACACGTTTTTCAGTTTTGTCCCAACGGTAAAGTTTGTAAATTTGTCCGAGCTGTTGTCACCATACTGTAACAGTGCGTGGCACATTTTGCTTTGATGATTCAATCGAAATGTTAATCTGTATTGGCGCATTGGAAAGTGTTGAAGCCAGATAAAGACCCAGTCACCGCAGCTTTACACGGGACACATATGTAAAGGCCTAGACTTTGATGACTATTTCGAGTTTTGTAGAGGTAAAAAAACTAGAGCCAACCATCCATACAAAATACAAACTAAATTAGCTAAAGTTAACTCCCTTGAGTACTCCTTCTTCGTGAGAATCGTCAAAGACTGGAACGGTTTGTCAAAACATCTCTTCACTGACGAAATTAGCGCAAACAAACTTAAAAAAGGCTTAAAAAGATGGATGAAGATTTATTGACACAGAAGCTCATATTTTAATTGTATATATTTTCATTTTAAATATCATTCTTACTGTACCATTTTGTACCTGCACTAATGATTTTTACGCGCGTTTTTTATATTTTTTAATATTTTTAAAGTTCAGTTAGGGGACCTTTTATAGGGATAACCTCACGGTCCACCTTTTCAAATATGTGTCGTGTATTCATCGTGTATCGTGTATACATATATGTATTAGAATAAAGTATTATTATTATTATTATATCTGTACTTGTCCTTAATCTCAAAAGAATTTCCTCTAGCTCAAAATGGAACATGCGGACGTTAATTCCAGTAAGGCTGTGGTTATTCTAGTGCTTATATGCGGGACCAATCAAACCAGCATGATCCTTCTTCATTGCCGAACATAGGGGGAGGATGTGGAGGGCGACCATGGGGCAGCGGCTCCTATTTGTCGGGATTGTTCTAAAATTTTCTTTCGAGTGGTATTTTGGTATCGCCCTAGGGCTGTTGTACCTGTGCCAAAGACCTTTCAGCCTTACCAATAAATGCGAACCAATGATTAATTGTCACTACACTACCTCGCACTCCGTATAATGCATTTGATCTGCCGCCTCAATCTCTTGTTCCGAAAAACGTAAATTATCGGGTTGATACAATATGATGATTTAGCAAGATATGCTGGGATAGATGCTGTCACGTCACTGATGACGTAGGGTCCACCAATCATCGATATAAGCGAAACTGTTGCATATGGAGTCCAGGCCATGATAAATGCCACGGTCATTATTCCAAAAAGGATGAGCATCTTGTGTTTTACTTCAGTAGCTTTTCTTGTGAAGTTCGACGACTTTCCCCAAATGATTTTTGCCCTTCTTGTTCCCGCAACAATTTCTTTGCAGCATTTAAAATATGAAAAGCCCATTACGCACACAGGCAATAGATAGCTGGCGAATATTAGGCAAATATTGAAGGTCAAATCAATTTTTTGACTCGACCTCCACCTCAAGGCACAACTTGTGCCAACACCCTCCTGTGCATACCCTGACCATCCACACAGGGGCATAACACTCCAGAACAGGGAATACGACCATAGTGCAACTGAAATACGGACAGCTTTTTGAAAGGTGATAGTTGTGCGGCTTGTAAGAGGAAACGCTAAAACGGTGTATCGCTCGTATGAAGCAGCTGCCAAATGCATCATTGAGACCAGCCCTGAAAAAGCCGTAATAAATGCAGCTGCTTTGCAACCTTTTTCTCCATAAATCCATCTCCCATAGGCGTTTGTAACAATGAGAAGTGGTAATGTGGTCGCTGAATAAAGCAGATCACTTGCGGCGACACTTGCGATGAACACGTTCGGTGGAGTGCGAAATTGTTCGTTTTTGTAAAACACCAGGCAGATGAGGAAGTTTAAAACCACACCTGGAATAAAGATAACCGCAGACGCAACGGCAAAAGCGATGTAAATTGTGTCAACCATCTTTGCAGCGTAAATTGCAGTTGAAGGAGATGAAAGATAAATGGTTGTCACAATTGCTTCCGTAATGGCAGAACGTTCATGGGTCAGAGTTCGGATTTAATGACACTAAGAGCAGCTGCTATTTCTGTTGGGATGATCTGATTGGATGATGGAAGTCGAACTTAGATAACAGTGAGATCTGATGCTCTTATCCCAGAACGACTAAGTCATAATACTTTTAGCTTGACACTGAAGACGTTTCACCAAATATAGGCAACCTCGAAATCTTGAGACAAGGTTGCTGAGGATCTTTAATTTACTCCCTGACCGTCTTAATGCGATGTTTAAAATAACCGGACCAAACTGCATACATAATTGTCTCGTAGACCCCGCGTCTATTTTTCATCTGGCGAATTCTGAACTGATACAAATCATTCCAAATTTTTTACAAGAACTTCTAGTAATTGAAAACTCATTTATTTTTCTTCCTGTGGGTTTTACAAATGGATCAACAAGAACTATCTACTCCTTCATGGTTAAGGTATCGATATTATACGGTGAAAAGTTTCAACAAGATAATGATATCGGATGTTATTGATATGCCTTACCAATGATGTTCATCTCGTAGTTGAGGCTATCTTTCATGAAGCTTGAATAGCTTCTCGCCCTCGACTTCTTTCAAAATAATTGCCCTTAACTAAAACCAACGAAATAAATCTTAACCTTTCGGGACCGCAAGTCTTTTATACGTTTCTTGCTACCTTCTTTCACCTTATTCTCATCGCCTTCTCCCTAAAGGAGAGCACTCGATCGCAGGTAAAAAAAGAAAGCAAAACAAAGTAAAACAATATTACTGTTGTTTTAATTTGCGATCGTGCCTTGTAATATTTTTCGTTTTAGTTTCAGTAGGTGTTGTTTGCTTTCAAACAGGCTTACGGAGCGATCTTTTATTTCCTTTCAGCCAAGCGGGAGTCATTCAAATCCCGCTTGGCTGAAAGGAAACGGAAGAAATTACTACGTGGGTCTGTTTGTTATTCATTTCCTTCCGTTGAATTTGCCGCCGGTACAAATGTACTTCTTACAAAAATTATCCATTATCCTTCTTCTTGAATATTTCGTTCAATATAAAATCTAATTCCTGATTGGATCATTCGAATTTATTGATCAACAAAATCGCAGTTTTTGGATCCAAAGGAAGTATTTAAAAATATCACAATTACTATAAAAAAATAACCGTTTTTCCACATGAAGTCTGAAAGATCAAAACGGCGAATATTCTTGACTTGGAAACTTAATAAATGTTGAACCCTCTTCCTTGCCTGTCTTGAGTAAGTAGTCGTGTGTTAAGAAATGTGATGAAAATATTAGATGACCTACATGACGGGAGCCTCTTCCTCGAAAGTGCGTAAAAACTTACGTGTTTCCGCGCTGTATCTGCAATTTCCCGCGTTTTCGTGCATTGTTGTTTGTGAAACGTGCGCGTTCACTCGTTAGGAATGGTTGAATCCAATATGGTGGGACATGGCCGTCGAAATTGGCAGTAGATGTTGTGGTAACTGCGGGGAAATTATAGTTTGCTTCAGCACAAGGCTCGGAACTGAATAGCCCCTCAGCTTCTCTGCAACTTTCTATCGCTCAGTGATGTTTAGAAATAAGATGGAAGGAAGAGAGGCCGCAAAACATAGAAATGAAGACCATGTTTCCCAAGTACATGCCAGATGTCAACTTGTCAGCAAGAGGTAAGTAAAGAAATCTTAAAAAAACCACAGGTTTTTTTTCATCATTTTATCTGTCTAATATTTAATGTTATTGGCTAAGCTGGCTCAAAATGGGTGAAATATTTTGCGAAGGAGATTGCTGCAAATTTCATTCTGGGTACCTCTGGACATGTGGTGTTGTTGTGATAGGAGCTTTTTCAGGCGTGAATTTCAATGTAGTTTTTTCGTATGGGGTAGAAACTCATTCGGTAGATCCTTCGGTCACTTTCCGTGAACATTTGAGGTGATACTTCGGGGTTTGGCGTCACGAAATGCCCCCTCCCCTGATGATCCCAATGAAAGGCTGTATTCTTTTCCGTTGTTTTACCTTCTAATGCCTTGGTACAGCTTCAAATCATTACATCTTACAAACAATTAAAACCTGCTTTTGAGGCCTTTGCTAACTTCCTTCCCATTTCCAACTTCATGCTTATGTCTGAACTTACTGAAAAAGTGGTAGCTTCACATTTGATTGAACTTGTCTTTATGAGATCTTTCTATCAACGTATTGTTGAGACTGCTTTAGTCAGAGACTATAATTATGTAATTTTAGATATTGTTGTTGTAAACACTGGCAGATAAGCTGCACTCGAAGATAAACTGCAACCTGAATTTGGCAACTCAAATTTTGGAAAAGAAGTTTTTAAAAATTGAAAGAAATCTCAAGTAGAGTCTTGAGAAAGTTGCTTTATATTGGTTGCTTTTTTTAACTTACACCTGTGTAAACTCTCTAACATAGAAAACAGAGAATAGTTTTAATCCTTACCTACAATTTTAGCTCTAATTGTATGGACATCATATCAACCAATTTGACTTATATTTGATCTTACTCTGGTATTGTTCAAAGTGTTACTTGTCATTTAAACAATTGTAATTCACTGCTCATTGGTTCACCAAAGTAGCTGATTCAAAAGCTTTAGTGCATTAAAAAAAAACTGCGCTGCATGCCTTGTGTAACAAAGAGAGACGTGCTCTTTTCTGTTGTAAAGCACACAGAAGTGGCTAGAGCATGAAAGAAGCTGCTTCCTAGGTGCTTTACATCAGAACAGAGCACAATCAAGGCTTCTCTATTTTTTTCATAATGAAGAATCCACTAAATTCCCCACGCATTACTTTCAATTTTCAAAGCAAACAACAGTGTCATCAGTATGCTCTATACTCTCATAAAGCATGCTACAATAAGCCAATCAGGACCCTGTTGGAATGGTTCAAATAATCTGATTGGCTTTACAAAACTACAGCTGTCAAAAATGTCAACCATCAAATTTCATAAAACCATCAAAGTTCACTTTCTGTAATAGTTTACAAACTGAAATAGTTCAGCAGGTCAAATTTAACACTTTTTCCTGAAGTTTTCTTTAGTTTCTAATATAGAATCTGAAGGTGAAATTTTTAATGAAATTGGGCCAAATTGTGGCTCATAAAAACACACAAGTTTTTTCACATGACAATTAGAAAACAAACTGGTACCTGGCATGTTTACAAACCTTTGTTTGGTTCTTCTGTTGCTACTTGGCAGCTCACTTGTTCCAAAGTTTCACTTTCAATTCACAAAAAAAAGCTAGAGAGAAGTCCTAAGAAAGGTCGAACATAGTACAATTTGGCAGATGGTGTGACAGTTTTTAGCTCAGCTCTTTGCTCTATACTCTCATGGAGCACACTCTTTCAACTAACGACAGCACATGTTATATCCAAACTTAATCATGATAATAAACAGCCAAGGGCTGTGCACACAAGTCCAGTTTTGATAGACTTACACTGGCTGCCTGTAAAGCAGCAAATTATTTTGTAACTCTATTGCTTACATGCTAAAGTTTGAATTATCTAGCACCTGCATATCTCAGTCATCTATTGGTCCCTTATATGCCCTCTAGAAGTCTTAGGTTTCCAATAAGTATCTTTTAAAATTTCCAAGACCCACTTGAAAACCTTTTGGGAACAGGGCTTTCTCAGTTGCTGCACAAAGACTATGGAATGGTTTACCTTGCTAGATATTTTAACTTATGCATCAGTCAATGTCTTCAAATCCCTTTTACATTGATGTGTGTGAATGACTCATCTTTTGAGCACTATGAATGAAAAGTTTTATATTATCATCATTATTTTTTAATTGTTACTGGCTGTTTTCTGTAATTATGTGTCCTGCTTTTTATGTGAAGGGATACAGAGCATGATTTTTTTATTTCATATACCATTACAGAGATGAAATTGTAGAACTATTATACAACTGGGCCAGTTTAAAGAGCTTATTTTACAACACCTTAGTTTATTTGTCTAGGAGCTGGAAATATGACAGAGATTGACATTGTAACAACTACATTTGTGCTACCTCAAAAAAATTCATGGCATATTGTATACATACTATTGACACTTAAACCCATGATACAATTGCCAAAAAAGCCAAAGAATAGCTTGATGAAAAATGATATGGAGTGTAAGTTTAAGAACAGACTTAGCTCTAGATGTAATGTCCAGAATAGTATATAGATTGGTTGAGTTTTAAGTGGCAAACAGGGATTGCTTTTCATTAATACATTAAATAAATCATATGGTAAGTGATTAATTAAATGATTGATCAATCATATGAGAAATTATTATGGTTATGATTTGCTGATTTTCCTTTAAACCCAATTTTTTGTGAGGTGTCTTAGCTGTAGTGGCTTTACATTCCATGCAATCTGGTACGTTTGGTGTTTATTGCTGAGGAGATTGTATTATAGGAATGAGGGTGATGGACATTTTTTAAATACCATTTCCAGTGTATGCATCATATCATCACATCAGATTAGGTAATCATTTATAACAAAATAATGGTAAAATGTTTGCAGTAGCAAACAAAATAAATGATTAACTAGAATAAGAAGCTTGTAACAGTATTATTGGCTAACTTTTTTCTTAGCTGTCAGATCATGACTGGCTGGCTGCCTAGCTGGTTGAATGACAAAAACTGACTGAGTGGCCAGATGGTGGCTGTCTGACTGAATGTGAGACTTATTGACTGACTGACTGACTAACCTACCAACTGACTGACCAGCCAACTGGACTGGCTGCTTGGTTGGTTTACTGACTGGCTTGTAGGCTTATTGCAATTGACTGACTGGCTGGCTGGCTAGCTGACTGACTGATTGATTGAGTGATTGACTGACTGGCTGACTGACTGACTGACTGGCTGGCTGGTAGACTAGCTGACTGACTGACTGATTGATTGAGTGACTGACTGACTGACTGGCTGGCTGGTAGACTGGCTGACTGCTTGATTGACTGACTGATGTGCTGAATGACTGACCAATTGACTGACTGGCTGGCTGGTAGACTGGCTGACTGACTGATTGACTGACTTACAAATTGTCAATTGACTGATTGGCAGGCTGATTGGCTGACAGACTGACTGGCTGGTTAGCTGATTGGCTCATCAACTGACTGACTGATTGACTGTCTTACCGACAGACTAACTGGCTGACTGGCTGATTGACAGAGTGACTGACCGACTGACCTATCATGATAATCATAACTGACTTACTGATTATCCCATAATGTTCAACTTTGCATTGTTTTCCCACCTTTTAGTAAGTATGAATGTATAATGTATGTAATCTCATCATCATACATTTCCGCGTGCAAAAAAAAATGTATTTCGTAGTAAGCGACATTGATTTAAAAACTTTCGGTTCCACTGACTTAATTATGTGTACATTAGGTTGCATTTTTTTTAAAGGTTGGGCTGGGATTTGAGTAGATGAAGTATGAATTACGGAATTAAGCAGGAATGACACATCCTAGAGTTGGCTAAATGCAGCATTCGAGGACGGTTTTGAAATGCGCACAGTTTGTAAATAATGAGTGCTTTTGCACCGAAAATTTTTTTACTCCAACATTGTTTTGTCTCTTTAAGACGTTTTGATTCCATTGCTCATCCGAAGTTTCAAGATGCGAAACTTAGTGGGAATAGTGCACTCTTCTTTTTCACAACGGGGGTCCTAAATTGCAAACATTTCCGTAACAAGCGAGTTCATCTATGAAAACTGATTGCAACGAAACAAGGGATGTTCATGGTGACTCATCACGTAACGGATGGGAGAATACCTCTCACTCCCGTCACCTATCAGATCGCAGGATTTGTTGCGTGCCGCCGGCTCACGAATTGAGAGAAAATGAAACAAGTTATCTTGGTGTATTTTGATCACAATTTTTCAACCGCACATAATTGCACATCATTTTGATCAAACTGTCTTTTTCAGTTAGACAATGGTTTCTATGAATATTTGAGTTATGGAGGAACATTTAATAATGTCAACCGGGATTGATGGTGTCAAGATGATATGTTGATTACAGCTAGTTAGAAAGCTCTACATCTCATTGAGTCTATAGTCCTAATTTACAAAAACCAGTTCAGAAGTTGGGTTTGACAGTGAGACTCTGTTCACTTATTTATCATCGTCAGTCATTCTAACCTCTTGAAACTGTTTGGATAAGTAGACTTTTGGTCAGATCTCAATAATGGCAAAAAAAAGTCCTATGATATCAGTGAATACAGTAAACGGTTTGAACCCGGGGTAACATGTAATAGTATAGTTTGATCGTCCGGGTTAGTGTAGTCCTGAGAAGGACTGCTGTCGGTAGTGGTGACTGACGTTTCGACAACCTGAGCGGAAGTCATCATCAGAGTCAAGTGAAAGGTTGTTGTCAGTCGAATGTTTTTTAGTCCGGTTTGTGTACACTGATTGGTCAGTTTTGCCGTGATGTTATTGGCTGTAAGACTCAAGTGGCGTAGGTCAGTCGTGATTGGTCGGTTTGGATCCGACCAATCATTCAACCTTTCACTTGACTCTGATGATGACTTCCGCTCAGGTTGTCGAAACGTCAGTCACCACTACCGACAACAGTCCTTCTCAGGACTACACTCACCCGGACGATCAAACTACACTTTTATAGATATCAGTGAAGTTAGGACTTAACAGCTCGAGAGATTGATCCTATCGCTAAGGACATACTAAAACTAAACTATGCAAAGGTCCAAAGTAACTGCAAGGTTTGGCTTCAATGAATTTCTTGGAATGTTAGCTTCCGCTGTTTTCGCTTCAGTCAGGCACACGTCAGTTTCTGTTATTGTTGTTATTTCATCAACATGTAGTTAAAGAGTTAGCTTCCGCTGTTTTCGCTTCAGTCAGGCACACGTCAGTTTCTGTTATTGTTGTTATTTCATCAACATGTAGTTAAAGAAATTAGAAAGTCAACCAGTCTATTCTAGCATTAAAAAATTAATTAAATGAAATGAAATAACGAAATTGTTTTTCATTTTATCAATAATTACTGAAAAATTTGCTTTACAGCATTTAGAATTGCAGAGCCATTTCAAATAATTACACGCTAAACGCAAGTTGTAATATGTTAATTCTATGCCAAGAGCAGAATTCACGCTACCCGAGGGATTTCACAGCACTTAGCTCAGGTTTCGCCCTTCTCTGATTTCTTTCCGTCGCTGTTTGCTTTATTTCATCAAAGAGATGCTGGGGGGGGGGGGGGGGTGTCTTTGCTGCAGTGCCCGTTCACAAAAAAAATACAGTTTACATTTGAAATCTTTAACTTTCTGCAGATTGCTGGTGGAAGCAAGCGATAAAGATTGGGCCTAAGAGAGCATCAAGAAGGAAAGGCATGAGAAATTTACTGTTTGTCAGAGGAACAAAAGCTGCTACAGTAATTACATCGAGAAAAGGCTCATCCTATACCGTTGAGTAAGGTTTGCTCGATAAAGAAGCCATTTCAAGACTGGCGTCGCGTGTTCCTCAGGTGATTCAATATATTTGTGTTAAGTAGTTTACTTCAGATTGTCATCGAGGTAAAAAAAGACCAGAAAGAGTATCTGCGTCCTCTCGTGGAAAACTAGAACATTTACTCTGTTAGCTTCAATGTTGTTGTTATTAAGGTTTTTACACTTTTACAGTAAAGTGAAACTGGTTTCGTAGTGTTCTCATTAGAATGATATATGGAAAAAAACGGAATAAGGCAATTATTTATAACCATTTATTCCTGTTTCTCCCTTTGCTTCCGATACAAGAAGACCATGAAGAGGAAGGAAAAAAAAAAAAAGGGGGTCAACGTATTTTATGGCTCAAATTTTTGGTCTTGATTTCTTTTCTCTCTTTTGCAGGTTTCTTCGACAACCCAGCGCTGGACACCAAGGCACACGATCACTTTAGGCATGAGACTAGAGACAAATATCAATCTTGGAAAGAAAGTAAAATTGGACCGACCCCCACTTCAGAGAATAAAATGAAAAATTGGGGGTCGATCCGTCCACCATCCCCCACCACACGCGCCTCTATTAGATGGTACTTAAAAGTTATCAATCTTGGAAGAAAGCCAAAAACGATTCCCAGTTCACCATCCACCAACACACCCGCATTATCCCTTACTAAGTTATCAACCTTGTGATACAAACATCTCTTAATACAGTTAAATAAGTTTACAGTACAATCTTTTTTCTCTACAATACAATCTTGAATACCACATTCTTGTGATTACAGTCTTATAACACAGTAATATTACAATAATTTTATACAGTTGTTTTTCTCCATCCGACCTCCCCCGCCGCACCCACCTCGTGCAGACAGATTTTTTAAGTCTTTGTAAAGATTGTCTACGTTGTGGTAGTAATATTTATTTCAAACGCATGCGTTTTGTCTAACCAAATGTCTGTCTTGATACACATGCGTATTACAAGATGTTTTAACCACAAAGTAGATAGCTTTTACAGGTACTAGAGAACTGCCTTTAGAGAACTGCCTGCCGGGAGTGACAGAACGACCTCAATTTATGCTTCCTATGGAAGGTTGACTAGTTTAGTCTGGTTTCTTGCGGTAGTCATTCTTCATGAAATCTACGAGAAAAAGAATGAAGAGCTTCGAATGAGCCACAATATAACAATATGATACACAATATATTCTTACTGTGTCCAAAAACAATTTCAAGTTTGTTCAATTGGACATTCGTTTATTTGGTTTAACTCTAACACATTGCGCGCACACACAAAATGAATATGTACGCAATAAAGCAATGTAGTAAACTCACCTCATTAACAAGTTTCTGTTCAACCGTAGTTAAGCTCAACACGCGTTTCCCATGACCTTTCTAAACATGTAACCGTCATGGGACCTGAAAGAGGAAATGAAGGCGCACAGCGTCGTCAAACAATATAGACTTTTCTTTCCTTTTTGAGGTGCACAAAGGTTTAACGTATATTGCAGATGTACATTGGAAAATCTCTCGAAATCGATAAACATTTGGACTTTCTAACAAAAAAGACGCAAAATTGAGAAAAGTCGTCTAAATTGTTTCTTTCCGATTATTTGCAAGTTTTAAAGTATGAAATATCTAGAATGAGTTATCCTTTAACCTTTTCTGAGATTTTTTTGGGCGATACCAACTCCTTAGTGGGTCAATCCTTAATCATCCATCTCTTGTCCAAAGTCAAACACCTAGACAGTATAGCCACAAACGCTAATCACTCGTATTTCAAACTTGACTAGAACAAACTTGACACATTGTTGAATACGGTAAAAGACGAATGTGACCAAACCAAATACGAAAACATGAAACCCAAAGCTAGATATGTCACGATATTTTTCGCACACTAGACAACTAACCAAATAAGTTACGCGCGAACAATAAATCTAGGATATGCAAAAAAAATATAACAAGTATAAAACTGGTAACTGACAAAGGACACTAATGAAGACGAGAAAATAAACATCTGACACGAAACTATGAAACTTCAACAATAACAAAAAATTATAATACAAATTCTTGCGCCTACAGACAGTCCAGTGTCCGAAACAGTTTTATTTCTCTTATTTGGGGACCAAGTCGTTGCATCACAGATCAAGACTAAGGAAGAGATTTGTTGGGTGACACCGACCCCTTTAAGGGTCAGCTTTAAGTCTCCCATCTCTTGTAAAAAGTCAAACACCCAATCAGTGCATAAAGACAGTCCAGTGTCCGAAACAGTTTTATTTCTCTTTTTTAGAGACCAAGTCTTTGCGTCGCAGATCAAGACTAAGAAAGAGATTTGTTGGGTGACACTAACCTCTTTAAGGGCCAGCTTTAAGTCTCCCATCTCTTGTGCAAAGTCAAACACCTGATCAGTGCATTATGACAGTCCAGTGTCCAAAACAGTTTCATTCCTTTTTTTTTTAGGGACCAAGTCTTTGCATTATAGATCAAGACTAAGGAAGAGATTTTTGGGGGGTGACACCAACCCCTTTAAGGGTCAGCTTTAAGTCTCCCATCTCTTGTACAAAGTCAAGCACCCGATCAGTGCATAAAGACAGTCCAGTGTCTGAAACAGTTTTATTCCTGTTTTCTAGGGACCAAGTCTTTGCATCACAGATCAAGACTAAGGAAGGGATTTGTTGGGTGACACCAATCCCTTTACGGGCCAGCTTAAGTCTCTTGGGCAAAGTCAAACACCTAATCAGCACACGAAGACAGCCCAATGTCCGAAACAGTTTTTTTTTTCCTTCATTGTTTGGGAACCAAGTCTTTGTATCACAGATCAAGACTAAGGAAGAGATTGTTTGGGCAACAATGCTGTTGTGTGTCAGCTTTAACCCTTCACTCCTTCACTGTTTAATCCCTGAGAGTGACTAGAAACTAATGATTGCTTTCAATATCGCCTATGATTCAAACACCATGGTTACAAAGATTAAGGAAATGATCACCAACTAAAGAAGTGCTTGATTGTTAAACACATTCTTCTTTTCTGCACTTTAAGAAATGTTTAGACAACAGTGAGGAGAATAGGCATACTGATGTTGGGTGTAAAGGCTTAACATCAGTATGCATATTCTTCATACTACTGCCTATACATTTCCTTGGGTTCAGACAAGGAGAATGTGTTCAACAATCAAGAGCTTCTTTAGTTGGTGATCATCTCCTTTATTCTCATGACCTTAATGTTTGATTCAGGGGTGATGTTGTATGGAGAAATTAGATGTTAGTCAATCTTAGGGTTAAAGGGTTATGTCTCCCATTTCTTCTACAAAGACATTCCTGTGTCCAATACAGGTTTTCCTTTTCTTTTTTATGTAGGAACAAACACAACTTGTGTCTATGTTCTAAAAGAATTGGTTCATGCTCTAACTGTGTGTAAATTGAGTTATGGGTGCACTTGGGAAGTTCAGAGAGCACTCAAAAAGCTAGAGTTACTTTCTGCTGCACCTTCAGTAACTCTTACCCTTCTCTGACGTACCCTCCTAACTTCTCTTGTGCACTAATAACTTGATATACACACACTAAGCATGAACCAATAGTTTAGTTAGTCATCAATGTTTAATTCCATGGCTAACTCAATTAATCAGTAACTTATTCTGTATTTCAGTGAATTGGTCAGTTGATCAGTCATTCACATGGCAAGTTTGTCAGTTAATGATACAGACAATTGATGAGTCCTACAGCAAGTAGGTCAGTTAATCTGTAAGTCAATGAGTCAGTCAGCACATAGGTCAGCCAGACAGTGAGCCTGTTGGTGAGTCCATCAGGGCATTTGTGACTCAGTCAATCAGCCATTCAGTACATGTGGTAAATATAGCCAGGTTGACCATCAGTGAATAAGTCAGTGTAGATGTATGCCATCAACAAGTTAGTAATAACAATTTTAAGTGATTGGTAGACTAGCTTTTCAGATAGGCTGTCAGTCTGGTTATCAGTTATCAGTATACCACTTAATCAATATGTTCATTAGTTTAACAATCAGTCAGTCAGTCAGTGCAACTCCAACACTTTTCTGGCACCATTCTGCCCTTAATTTTGATCAGACAAGACAGTGCCAGAGGTGAGATTACCCACAGAGCAACCAAGGAAAATGAATTGAATGAAATAATCTTGTGCAAAGAGTCTTGGAGTTATGTCAGAATTATTTACAATTATATCTAAATTAGCATAAATAATATGCATTCAGTAGTTAAAGTCGGATATGCTTCAATGATAAGATAAAGTACTATCCATCATTTTTTTGTTTACTTACCCGAAAAACTTCCTGAAATCCTTGCACTTGAGACTGAAATCCACTTCATTTTCCTCCCTTCATCAGCCATCTGCAATGTATCGTACAGAGAAGC
This sequence comes from Pocillopora verrucosa, assembly GCF_036669915.1. Classification (NCBI taxonomy): domain Eukaryota; kingdom Metazoa; phylum Cnidaria; class Anthozoa; order Scleractinia; family Pocilloporidae; genus Pocillopora; species Pocillopora verrucosa. Next base: position 19,713,918 of record NC_089312.1, on the reverse strand, counting down.
TCATATTTGAAGTATATGGGAATTTTGAGATTTAAAGTCATTTTCCCTAAACGCTAATTACACGAAAAAAAAATTGAAAAAAAGTCACCTTATTTTTGATAGGCTCATACTGGTTCTCTGTGTCGTTATTTTCCCATCAGTGTGATTTCAGCATTTTTTCAACCGTTTTCCTCTGAATCTTGCAGTGGAATTGAGTTCGTGAGGATATCTTTGAGTGCAATTTTCGGCTTATTCAACATTTCTATGCAGGGAGTTTTCAATTGCCAAATCGGTGCTCCTCTTGGACTTCTCGTTTGCAAATGCTGCACGAGAAGTGTTCATCCCGCCTGTGAACAAAGTGGCTAATTACGTTGTAAAATAATTTGCAAGCCTGTAAACTGAGAAAGGAGAACAGGTTAGCTTACGTATGCAAAAGCTGGGCGACATTACCCACACAAGAATATTTTAAGTTTTGAAGCCGTAGCCAACATGGCCGCCAGTGAGTGATTGCTTCTCATGCAAAGATAATTGGGGAGGAGTGGGGCTGACTGAGACTGAGGATTGCCGAGGATTGCCTGGGATTGCCAAGATAAAGACCATTCACTTTTTTAAGGCTTTGAACTTAAGTCATGCCAACTATTCTCCCGTAGTTTGCTTGCAGTTTGTTTAAGCTTTCAGTTAACTTACCCTTCTTTGCTTCTTGTTACCTTCATTCATTCACAGGGACCTCTTGCAAACTAACGAGAAAGCGGCGAAACAGGAGATTTAATGAGCTGAACAATAGTTAAGCTCGTGTGTTTTTAAAACTGTGTACATTTCATTGCCCTCCCCTAAAGAAAACACAAAGTGAAATCACAAAATTGTGCGAGGTCTGAAAACAGGAATCCTGAAGGCTGAGACAGCGGTTATAAAATATTAATTCTTCTTGCAAAGAAGTTTTCCTGGGCTTTTTCTGTGGTTCCTTTAAAAAAGAAATGAATGGCTCGTTTAAACGCAGAAATAACGGACAAAAATTTGAACAAAGTGATGGCTCATGAAGCCGAAAAAAATTTCACCCATATTTGTTTATTACCGTGTCGCACTTCAACGGGATTTTCTCCTTGGCTACCTGAGTTGTCGTGTGCACGTTTTCAGCTGTTTCTATGGTTTCGAAACATTCGAAAAGCTGGTATCAAAATTTTTCCTTTTCATTTTATTTTTTTTTTGTGCGTTGAAGTGTGAGCTCAATAATTTCAGGGTATGTTAAGTCCGTTCCCGTATGGCTACGAATTTTTTCTCGATTTTGCAAATGAGTGCCCCAAGCCCCAATCTAAAGTTCTGTAGATGTTTTAAATTCAGTCTTGCTATGAGAATTTTCGTTTCCAGGGACCCTTCGGGAAACATCCTTTGTATCATGAGCACTTTCTTGTGGAAATCGAAGCGAACAAGAGTGGTGCTGTCGTAGATTTTACCCCATCTTTTTACATGTAACTCATTAAAGCTTTCCCAGCAAAACATAACTTACCCCTCCCCCCGTGCCTCCCTGCCTATGATTGGGCGATCCTTTCCTTACTAGTTAAGTCGATCGACGACGGTCGCAGAAGCGAATGACAGCTTATTAAGACAGGAAAGGCTATCGACACTGCTTAGGGAAAAATAAAGGTTGAGTTTCTGTACGTATCATGAGAGTGTCGGTCTAAGTGGAAACCTTGAAGGAGGAGGGGGCAGGGGCAAGGAGGGGGGCAGGGGCAAGGCAAGGCAAGGCATGACAAGGTTAACTACGGGAAGAATAGCCGGCTTTTAAATCATCCGGGATAGCAAAAAGGAAAGTCAACGAACTACGACGCACAACACTTCAGTGCTTTCCTCTGCTAAATCTCATTGTTACGTTATATGTTTCTGTAGTCATTAAGACAGTTCAACTGACACGTTGAAACTTGTTAATTCTTGGTTTCCCTCAGACAACGTATCTACATGCGAGCGATAAGTGAGCACCAAATGTCGATTGACGACGTCGGAAGCTGACTAATCGCCAGTTGTCCCTATAACGTGAGAAGCGAACGCTAACGGCATGAAAACGACAGGCGTCATGAGCACCCCCGAGCCAAGCACGTTCTCCGATCACAAAAAAATATGACGAGGTTCCGATTTATTTTACAGTTAGGATCCCTAACTAATACGATCGACGTCTTAAGCTAGCGCTTTCTGATTGGTTGAGGACCACGGGAGTTTGCGAATTAGTCGACAAAGCGATTCACTTCTTAGCGGTATTCCAGTCGAGTACCACAAGCGATCTCTGAAATGACATCATGCTTCTTTCGTGGATCTTGCAGAATGTGATGATCGATAAGAGAAAACGGAATGTGAGTTTAAAAGTCAGTGAAGTCCAAAGCCGTGCTGCCGAGCGTTTTCACGGTCGAGGGGATAAATGTTGTATGGACTACACTAAAAACGTTAAGCAGAGAAGACACGCCAAAGGTCAAACCAAATCCCTTTTAATCGTAGCTAAGTCCAAGGAAAATAGAATTAGTATTGTATAAAAACTTTCCCGAAATCGAAAGCTGATCCCCAAAAAGTTATCCATGAATTTGCTAAGACCGTGACTTAAACTGGAACGCAGCCCGTCCACTTCGGAAAAGAGACCGATGAAGACATCCCGATAGGCCGAGTTGAAAGCCTGTAAAAGAAAACTTAACGTTAATACGGCCGAGCTGAAAAAAAAGTACTTATCATTTGTTTTATCCTCTACTTCTTCAACTTCTTTTGATGGAATCTCTAGGTAACACCATCACTGATCATGTGCCCTCAGTAGAGCAGGACGTAAGAGGTGATGATTCCAAATGTTTTCATTAATAACTAGCCTTTTAAGGAAGTTAAGAATTACGACGCTTGCTAATAAGTGCAAACTTCTGACTCAAGGTAGTTTGGAATGATTTTGTCGAAATAAAAGAAAAAGTTGCGATCTAGAGCTCACCTTCGAGCTAGGTAAATGATGAAGCTCATAAGAAGATGTGAAACACTGTAAGAAATAAACGTTTGACACGTAAGAAATTGGAAATATAATTGGACTTCTAAAAATTTGACTTTCTCTGAACAAAAATGTTAGCACACTGACACTACAACCTTTGACGATCATACAAAAAAACGAGCTAATAAATGAAAATCACATGAAAATAAAAACCAAAGATATCTAACCATCTTGTCTGTGGCCCCGTAACATCTTTGAATCGACCATAATCTGAGTGGCAATGTACGACTGAAAGCAAATAAAGAGTACACTATCTTTTTACGATAATCAGTAAATAAACCCCTTCGAGCGGCTGATAATTTCTGCGGCTGAAAGATGTCCGGAAAATGACTATTTGGCCGAAAAACGAAGCTTTGAGGGCACATGCAACATTTCGAGGACACTCTTAGCCAAGGACATTATCAGCCGAAATACCAGCAGGCCAGAAAGTGGTTTAATCATTTTATAACCTTCTCTTTATCATTTATGAGGAACGAAAACCGCTCGTAAAAAGCCAGTGGCGAATGCATATTTGCGACAAGCTTTATAACATCATAGGCTTTCGTTCGCAAGCTTTTTTTCTTCACGACAGAAATAATATGAGAGCAAATATCGACGAAGACGGGAGCTATTGCGTAATAACTGTCCAGTTATTTTGCACCTCATGGCGTAAAGTAGTCAGTGAAATCGAGCGAAAATTAATGAATGGGTTATAACTGACGGTAACTAACTCGTGGAAAAGGAATTATAAAACTAAACAAGTGCCCACTTCTCACTGTGTTCGGTAGCAAATCTAGACAAGTAACAGTTCTCATGTTATGCTCAGACAACGCAAATAGTCAAGCAACTTATGGCTAATATTTCTTGAAGTATTTAAACTTTAAGCGAATTTCTCCACCATGCATCCTACACATGTGTTTACCTGGATTTGTTCCATGACATCGTCACGCATCTCTTCCGCCATGCGATACCTGAAAGAGACGAGGAATTTAAGACATAAAGAAGCTTTACCTTGAATTAAGAACAGTAAAGGATAAGTGGAAATGTCGAAAATGTATCCTCAGTGGTAGACGTTCGTTCAAATAACTAGTTACAACCTCATTTTACTGACATAGATATGTGACGAACAACAAAGCAGTTGCTTACACGTCATGATCAGCGCTGTTGTACATGAGAGCATTCTGAAACATCAACATCATATCTCTCTGGAATTCGCTTGTTGTACGAATGGTCTGAAACGAAAAAACGGTGATATTAGCGTAGTAATGTCAAACAAATCGTTAACCCTTTGCACCCTAACATCAGTATGCATATTCTCCATACTGTTCTTCATACATTTCCTAAGGTGCTGATAAGGAGAATTTGTTTACCGATCAAAAGCTTCTTTCGTTGGTGGTCATTTCCACTATTCTCACGACCTTAATGTGTGATTCAGGGGTAATACTGTCAGGAGAAACTAGATGCTAGTCACTCTTCGGGTTAAGATACGCCTGGCTTCCAACCTAAAACATCTCAAATACAGACAGACTTCAAATTCATGTTATATTCTTACCCCATTTTCAATGTTCTTTTTTATCGTTGATAAATCCATAGGTCTGCAAAAAGATGAGACGGCTTAAATTGGGATATTGTGATGGATCGTTGTCTAATGGTTGTCTAATGGTTGTCGTACTAGAAGGAACTACTTCCTTGATATTTCAGCAGATAACAAGGTGCTTCAATTTCCAATTCATAAATCTTTCCCAATCACTTTTTTTTTAAGAGAGGGTCACTTGTTCTAAGGCTCATTAATTTAGAGTAGTCAGATGGTTCCATCTCATGATTTTCTGATGTTCTCAGTAATGGTGTGAGAGACATAGCGGCCTTATGGTTAGCGCGCTGGACTCCGAGTCGAGAGGGGCCTGATCGGTGGAAGCCGTGGCCGGGTCATGTTGTGTCCTGAGGCAAGAGTAGCTCTATACCCAAGAGTAAGTATGATCAACTTGTTCAGCATTCAGGGAAACCTAACGAACACCTTGGGGAGATTTTTGATTGATTGGCACTTAAAAGGATTGGAAATGCTCTAGTCTATGCATGACATAGAAACATGATAAGCTCCGGAAAGTCAGTAAGTTATACTTGTCTACAGACTCTTCTCTTACAGCACGAGTTGAGTCCCTTACACGTTTTTTTACCTGAAAACAATGCCATGGTAACCTGGAGCCTCATCGTCAGTAACTGGGTGCAGAAAAACGTTTGCATACCTGATAAAACAAAGATAGAAATGAAATGTATTTCATTTAAAGGAGTTGAGAAGTCATTAGAGGAGAGCAGAGTGGGGCAGTGATGTAAACCTGGTGGATGTACCACTGCTAAAATCCAGTTTTTTTTTCCTCACTCATTCAAGATATTGTGTGGGCTTCAGCTGATCATAGGGTACGTTATACTAAGATCTCGCAAGCCTAACCAATTTCACTCAACTAGAATACACAAAAACGTATGTTGGAAAATACTTTTTCTAGTAACATAGCGCGTTCAACGGCGAACAAAAGACTACAATAATCAGACTCCTAGAAAGAAAAGCTTAATATGTATCGATCCCTCTCAATTTCAATGAATTGAACCAAAATTAAAGAAATGACGATAGACAAAAACATCAGGTGGACATTGGAATCTTGAATTGACACCAGATTCTGTTGACTAATCTTTGAGGAAACATGTAACAACTAGATGAGGGAAGTACTGATCGAGGATTAAACCATCATTCTTACTTATGATTGGCTGCAGCTCTCCAGACCAGCATTATTGACTTTTTCCACGTTTTCTGTGCTTGAATGGCTTCTTGTTCGTCACTACTTCTAAACAAAATAAACAAACACGTTTAACCAATTTACATTTTGGACTAACAGCAGTACACATGCACCAGCGGCACTCACCCTTGGGACACTTGAGAAGCGGGGCTACCGGGGACCGATTCAGATCCCGCCTTGTCCATCAAGAATTCTTTCATGGAGGTGCAGGGTTCATCCTTCTCAGACTGACTCTGGTCCCCTTGGTCAGACACTGCCTCGTCTCCACTGTCCCGCTCCATCTCCTCATCGCTGTCCTCTTTCTTTTCCTCGGCAATCGACTCGTTTTCTTCTTCGTCTTCCGTCTTTTCACTGGCCTTCTCAGATTCCACATCTAAAGTCTCCATTTTGGATTCCTTGATGAGAGAAAAAAAATAGAGTATCAATGAATAGCCCTCCAAGAAAACATTAATAAAATTATTAAAGAAATAATACACCAAACGGGGCTAGAGTTTATTCAGATCTAATACTATCGAGGTCTGATTTTGAGGAAGTGATTAACAAGTTTTCTTCTCATACTCCATACCTCTTCATGATCCTCTTCTACGTCACCTTCATTGTCCTATGGGATGAAATGAAATCGTTTGTTCTAAAATAATTTGATTCATAGTGGTTTGATTTACGTTTCCGCATGGGAAGATTAACAGAAACAGTGACGCGTACCGTCGAGGTTGCAGATTTGCTGCGATGTCGTTGATTCCTTCGTGCTGCTCTTGATGGTCGACCTAAAAAAGAGAAGACTTTCGTGACTCAATACCAAAGCGTGAGAAAACTGACTCTTGACATTATCCACTGAGTTCATCCCTCACCAGGCCTCCCGGGTTTGGACGCACGTTTCTGGACTCGCGGAGAAGAAACTGGGGTCTCAATAGTCTCAACTTTTACTTCAGGGATGGGCGCTGACCGTTCAGTGGAGGCTCGGGCAGTGTTGGCGTCATTTTCGTGATCGTCGCTCGTAATTTCCGTACCGCTGTTTTTCTCGGAATTTTTCACCGCTGGTTCAAACTTTTGGGCTATTATTTCCTGCATTATGAAAACAAATAAGAATCTTACGTATGTGCCAAGTGGAAAAATTTACACATACATATATACATATAAAATTGATTACAACTGGTTAAACTAACCTTCCTGTCTGCCGGAGGGGTAGTGGGTGGAGGTGTAATTGCCAAAGGGGAGGGCAAAGTCGCGGTCAGAGCAGCAGCCTAGAAACGAACAAATTATTCTTGTTTAAAGATAGTACACCAGACAATAAATAAGGAAAGCCTTAAAGTGAAATCAACCGTCAACATCAGTGTGCAACTTTAATAAGTGGCATGTTCAAGTCTCTTGAAACTTCACGTGATACGAAAAAGTCGATAAATACCAAAAACTGTAAATTGATACCATCTTCATAACATTTATTACATGATTTTCAAGGAAAAACCAGGAATTTGGGCGATTTACTCACCTTGGGATTGACTGAGATGGCTGGCATGGGTGTGGAAACGCTGAGAACAGCTTGAGTGCCTAGTAATTAAATAACTGCCTCATTGAGTGCTAACAGATGCATTTAACCAACGTCGTATGCTTCTGGTACAACAAAAAGTATACACATTGTGAAAGCTCAAATCAGTCCAGTTACATGTTTATTACAATTACATGTCCAAAGAAGTGCAGCTTTCAGATCCATACTGCGTGATATTGTGTGATTTCACACAATCCTGCTGTTGATCTGTGTTAAAAAAAAATTCCTTCCAAGTTTTGTCACTTCTTCCATACATTACACTGGCATAAAACAAAAAAATTCAACAAGCAAGCAAATGTCCACTTGTTTTGTTAATAACCTCTTTGAAGTAAAACCAACCATGATATAAGGCATAAAACTGTGCTGTCTTAGCATCTCACTTTTTTTAAAGTTCCATCAACAACATCCTCGTGTATAGCAGTATGTGGCCTATCTTAGAAATCATATAGCAGTAAAACCATGAAACTATACCTCCTGTGGTGCCCCTGCCACTCCCAATCACAGATAAAGGGTTTTCTACGGGTGTCCCTGTTGATGGCTCCACCAATACAGAGGAATCCATACCTCCTGGGGTCTTAAAAAGAGAGTTATAATTTTTGGTGAATAGTAACTATAAAAAGGTTGTGTATACAGAGAATAAGCCTTTAAATTTGGGGGGGGGGGTAAGTTTCTAAAGAAGCTGTGGTGCTGCATCAGTGGGAGAGTATAACAGAGTAATTAAGTATTATCAACTGAGTCAGTTTAAAAGCTGACATTTTGAGCGTTAGCCCTTTGTCAGAGTGATAGAAAAAGGGCTATGGCTCGAAACATCAGCTTTTAAACTCTTTATGGTGGCCAATTTACGCTATCAACTTAGTTGATAATACTAAATTACCCTTTAAAATAAGGATCAGGGCAAGGTATTTTAAATAGCAAATTGACTTAAAGCAAATAGCATTTAGAAATAAATTTTATATGTAAGCTAACCAGTTATTTACAGAACCCTTTACAAAAGGATGGTGGGGTTCACAGCAAAATAGGGAAGTTACCCATAAGCACAAACGTTTTGTTAGACATGAATAGCCATTAGAAGTTGAGAGTTTTTTTCCTTAGTGCTTGTGACAGACACTTATTTTCTGTACCATTTACTTTTCAAATACTGAAATGACCACTTTGCAACAGACTGAATGATGTCAAAGCACACAGGAAGTGCTTGCATCATATTTCTGGCCCTGGTTGTTCAAAGGTTGGATAGTGCTATCCACTGGATAAATCTCTATATGGTGGATAATACTATACATTTTGCTATCAATTATCTGCTAGATAGCAATTTATCTGTTGGATAGTGTTATCTGCCCTTTATAACAACTGAGCCCTGGAGGCTGTTTTCAAGAAATATCTGTGCTTAGGTTCCCTTATAGCCTTCATTTGGTGATGGAAGAGAGTTGTTTCTGAAACACTTGCATATGGGAAGCTTTCTGGGACAATTGGAATCAAAATGCCACATGATTTAGGAGTTAGAAGCAGCCACAGAATACCTTAGGTACTGCTCCTCCAAGTGATGAAACAGAGTTGACAGAGGGAGATGTAGCAGGAGTATCAGCAAGAAGTTTAGAAAGTGTGGGGGCGGTGACTGATGGAGCTGCGACTTGAGGTGTGTTTCCTGTTCTCTCCCTCATGGAGTCCAGCTTTGCGGGCTCCATGGAGGGAGTAACCCCTAAACAACAAAAATTAAAAGCAATGTAATACAAATTAAAACTTGTAGTGTACAAATTTTTTCCTTTTCTTTCCCTATGGAGTCCAGCTTTTGGGTTCCATTGAGGGAGTAACCCCAAATAAAAACAAACAAACAAACAATAAGAACCAATGAATTTAAAAAACTACACTAAAAGAAGGCTAGTGCAAGTTTTTTATTTAGTTCACATGTTTGCAAACAGCTTTACCACTTATATTTTGTTTCCTCAAGCTTTTGTCTTATTGTACCATAAAATCCTTTTAAGTGTAAGCGATAAAATTTGCCTTAATGAAATAAAACAAAATCAAACTGCCATAAAAATTTAATCCTGGACATAACTGGATTAACAACTAGCACCTAAAGGTAGTATTCTTTGCTGTGATGTCTTATCATCATCATCAAAATTTTCATATGCTATGTTAAATAAGTTTTCATATTTCTACACAAGACTAGCTATATAGCAGTTGCTATGTTATAATCTTCAAGTGATAGCTTGACCATAAAATTGACTCTCAATCATGCAAATGCAATAAACATTATATTTTTCTATCACAGCTTGAGTTTTCAGTTCTCATATTTACAATTTTATCACCAATGACAGAATGTCTTTTATTTTTGAGGGGTTACTATGTGTTCTCATCCTTGAAAATTATCCAGCAAAAGTGTCAGTGGGACACATTTTGAAGCATATTGGTGGGGTGAAAATTAATTCTCTTACCTAAAAAATGCTTTCCATCAGATTTTTGCGGGTCTGAGGTCTGGCCAGTACCTTGGGATGCTGTTGAGTGTGGAGTTGGTAGTGGCTCAGATAGCTGACCACTTTGTGAGGAATGACTCTCAAGCTCCTGAAAGTACAGTATAAGATGATTTTATGAATGCCATACTTCTGACATGGCAAAGTCTTCCACATAAATGTCAAGTTGTGTCCTCAACAAGTTGTACATGTAAATCCTTTTCATGTCCCCAGTTGTTTTTTAGCTGCTATTTGTCTGTTTGATTTTCATAAATAACATTCTGACCTGTGGATTATAACAAATAACAAAATAATTCTCATGGGCACAGAAAAAAATTGCAGAAAAAGAAGCCCACAAAAAGATTCACAATTCACAGAGTTCAAACCTGTCCCTCCCACATACCATTTGGGTACTACTTGCAGCTCAGAAATGAAGCCAGACATGGGAATGGGGCAAGGTTTAGTGGGTTGTTTGTTCCTTGTTAGGGAATCCAATCACAAAAAAACCAAAATGAATCCTATTTTGACCTCAGGATGACAAAAAAAAAAAAAAAAAAATAGAGCAAAACAATTGTGTCTACTTGGTCACACACAAAACAGTTTCTATGCAAATAAAGGTACCTTAGTTGGGGGCATCTCCTGTTCAGGGTTGCTGGCCCTTCTTATCTGTTTACTGTCCTTTGAGGATGGCTGAGATAGCAATGAAACTAATGGAGATTCATTAGAACCCTGAGAGCTGGCTACTGCTGGTGCTGATGCACCACTCTGTGGTCTTAGTGGGCTTTGAGGTACACGATCTGTTTTTCGAGGAGATGCCTGAGGGACCATGTCACCTTGTGAGTCAGAGGCCAAAATGGTGCTCAAGTCAACATCCATTGGTTCTCCCTTAGAACTCTGCAACCAACACAATCTTATTGGCAATAATATCGAAAATGACAGCATACATGTACATTGGGACAGATGGTCCCAATGATACAAGTAAAACCTGAGACATTTGTCTTTACCTTGGAACAAAAAAAAAAAACCCTGAGTTCCATGTGAGAATTCAATTAAAGCCAATTCCTAACTAACAGCCCTCTGAAAATCTTCCAACTTGGCATTGGTTGGCTTGGCTTGGCTTAGTAGTAAAGTCATTTGAAACACTTCACTTAACATGTTGTGGATGTAAAATGTAAAAATATGGATTTCACAATTATGTGATAAAAATTGGTGTAAGGTAGCACTGAAAAGGACTGATGGTTTAATGATGTTTAGTAAAATAAAAAAAGTAATATTTCTGCTCAAAGTCCCGCTCAAGCGATAGTTATTGACAACAGTTAGCATGGGGACAAGCTATTGTTCGATAATAATATGCACAATGATTAAAGAATTAACAGGAAACCAGCTCTCATGAGAGACAAATGAATGGCAACAAAACTTGTTTTCTACCTGAGTTGCACTTGGAAATGATCCACTTTGTCCTAGTCCTCCAGAAGGCCCACCTCCAAGTCCTGGTGAGAATGTTCCTCCATCTAAAGGGGACCTGTCCACAGGGGTGGTGGCCAGTCCATCAGGTGTCTGACTGATTGGGGAAGATTGAGAAGAATGTCCATGTCTCTGTTGAAGCTGTTTCTGATACTTCTGAAATCTACGTGGAATAAGTCAACTTTATCAAGACTTGCAGGCATAGACAAATGACCTTCCTACAGACAAAACTTATTGGCAGCCTTGCATATACATATAAGCCTCAGTCATTCAGGTTTATCAACACAATTAGGTCATGTGGTCAGCAGGTGCATGTGAGATTCAGAGTGATTAAAACCAACTTGGCAGTACATGACTTTTTTAACATTTAGTAATGATAATAATTATTATAATGCATATATTTAGTGAGGGATGCCAAATCGCTAAAGTGGTTTTTGGTACTATACACTTCAAGAATGAAAAATTTATTCAAGTTTGTACAGACCCCTTTAAAATTTAGCAACTTTGTACAAAAACTACTTATGAGCTATTTATAATTGTAATAGGACTTTATGTCATCCAATTCTGTCTGTAATAATATAGGTGATCAGATGACTGCAAAGCAGGAGTCCAATCTGTTAATCATAATTATGATTACGGACACAATTGGATGACATGAAGTCCTGTTACCAATGAATCAAAACTATGAAAAAATTTGAAAGAAACTAGACATCGGTTGTATGTTTTCATTAAAAAAAAAACTGTTAACTCTGAGAAATACAAGACAATAGAGTGCATATGATGCTATTCTGTCCACTTACACAGGTATGACATATGAACTGTCCCTCTAACTGTCCTATTACACTGTCCAATTACAAGCATGATGTGTACACTAACCTATTAGTGCTCAAATCTGCCTGGTGATAACCAATCATGTTCAAGAATTTTGTTATAGTTTTGATTAATACTGAAAACAAAAATTGATATTGTGCATACTTTGCTGTTGGCTTAGGAACTCTCAGTTGTTTCCCTTTCTGAGGAGAGGACAGGGGTTGACTTCCTTGAGGTTTGGCACCACCTGCAAATCAGTTTGCAAAGAGAGAAGATCATTTGTACTCCACCTAAAAAAAACCTATCTGCAAATGATAATGTGAAAGTGAAAGTACCTGTTTGTACCCCTGGTTGTGCTCCAGGTGTAGTAGGGGTGATGGGCATGGTGGGCGTGGTGGGTGTGGTTGGGGTAACTGGTCCAGAGCTGTCCCCTTCTTGCTGGGGAGCAGGTGGTGGCCTCATCTTCTTTTTCCTTTAGAAAACAAAGAAATGAAAATAATTCACATGTAATATTTGTCATTAGCATCAAGGTTCTCACAATATTTACCAAATATTTGCTTGGAGTTTTAAACTTCCACCATAATAAGAATGACACCTTTAGCATTCATACCTGCTCTCTACAAGTGAAAATTTTGTAACATTACTACCAAGGCTCCATGCAAAGTCAGCAGACTACTTAAACATGTTTAAAAATAATTTCATTAGAAAAAATAGAAAAATTTGTGCATACATTTTAATTTCCTCCCACAAGGCAGGAAGCTGAAGGTCAAGTTTTCCACTTCGTACTTCTTCTATTCTGTCCTTAAGTTTCCTGTAAGATTGGTTAGCTTCCTAGGTTACTGAGTAAAATAAACATACAACATAACAGGTACAGTAACATTTAGTGAATGAAAATAACAATCTTATCAATTAAATACCAAAGTTACATAATAAATTTACAGCAGCAGATGGTTATTTCTCCTTCTAAATTGCATGCGAGTGCTTACATAATAAGAGAACACTTTTGAAAAGGATCTTTGGACAAAACTCAAACTTTTCAAGGAGAATGTTTCACAGCTGTCCCTTATGATCTCCTCTATTGTTGATCAGCATGCATACTATATTGGACCAATACACATTTCCTGTACACGAGACTAGTTAAAGGAAAAGTTGCCTTTTGTGCCAAAAATCCCATCCTACCTGAGTCTATCCTAGTTTAAGCAACATCAACTGTCCAAGAGTACTACTACTTAACCAGAAGCTAGTTCATTGCAGGAACCCCCTAAATATTTGGTAAGGTTACCTCAACAGTATTATTTCTAGCTATGTATATCTATTGGCAGACCAAGCCATTGTGAGAGTTTAGAGTCTAATACAAGGATGCAAAAAGTTACCCTGTCTGAGTTTAACCCTTCACACCCTAATATCAGTATGCACATTCTCCATACTGTTTATTATTCATTTCTTAAGGTGCTGACAAGGAGAATTTGTTTAATAATTTATCCCTTTCCCACCCAAGAGTGCCACATGGCACAAGATGCCATTACATGCTTAATATTTATTCATTTTTTCTGAAATTTTTACAACCATTTCTTTAGTTGGTGATCATTTCCATTATTCTTGTGACCTTCATGTGTGATTCAGGGAAGATATCGCAAGGAGAAATCAGATGTTGGTCACTCTTAAGGGTGAAAGGGTAAAACCAAGATCTTTCTATCTTGAGTCCAGTGCACTAACCCACAAGCAACATGTACTACATTTCCTGTTTTTGAGAGGCTAATCAGAAAGAAATCTGGGTATGCAGGGTTGCCTAGTTATGCTTCTGGTGGAGCAGGAAAAGGATTGAGAATCTAACATGGAAAGGGCATCAAGGAGTTAAATATCATCTTGTGGCATGAAAACTGCTAGCTCTCCAAACATTGCATGTAGTAGCAAGGAAAATGGTATTCTAGTATATCAGATTTGTTTCTTACTTGTAGGTTTGTTGATCATTTCTGATAGATTTCTTTAATTCTTCAATTCTATCAAAGGTCAATTTTCTAACAATTTGGTCACCAGGTGTTTCTACATCAAACAGAAAGGAGGCAAGACAAATTAGAATGAAAACATCAGATGGGACCCTTACTTGCTGCACATATCATGAACATATAAAAGCCTATTTCAGTGGTCTTACCAGCCCCACCTCCTTCATTAGTACGCTTCCTCCTACAATCAAACAAATGCACTTTTTCAAACACAGAGTAAGATAAAAAGTATGACTGCTAAATACCTCTATGAGATCATGGTTTATGTCAAAGCAGTCATTATTTCAAAGGAAAGGTCTGAGAACAGACTGAAAAATTTTGATCACAGGTAATGTATGGGAAGGAGAAAATATTGAAGCATTGTTGAATACAAGTATCTTCTCCAAAATGTTAAATAAGCATTCTTCAGAAACACAGAGGGAAAAATCTTGAATGATTCTGCATTGTAATGTACAAGGTTTAGGCCACCTTCTTCAAGTGGAATATATAATATCAACATATTGAAAATTACAAAAAAGCTAAAAATTCTGGAGAGCTTACAAAGTTGCAGAAATTTATAGTGTACCGAGAGGATGTGAATAATGTTATGTAATATCATGCAATAAAAAGAAAGGATTACATAACAAATAAGCGGTAACCCACAAAAAGTTGCAAACAACAAAAATACATCATTTAATCATAAATGTAAAAATTACAGAGTATACTATGGTTACTTCACTGACTCTTACAACAGATGTTATTCTAAGATCTGTCAATAATAAACTCATTACATACAAACAATGCTATAATTTTGACTTACTTTGGTGTGTTCACTTTTTCAAGCATTTCTGAGTAGTGTACTGCACAGTTCTGTTAATAAAAACAACCATACATGCGTTAAATGTCACCAAGAAAAGCTTTAGTATCCAGTACCAGTAAGCTTACGTAGATCATCAAAAGACTCGTTTGAAATTGGTGAAACACATGTATGTACCAGAGCATACCTTCTGAGAGAAGAAATCAGGTGGGCGTGGTTTAGCACAACATCCTGTTTCAAGCAGCGGTTTGATACCACGACTTACAGAAACCCTAACAGAAGAAACAATTCATAATAAACAAGCAGCGAAATCTAAAGAAATTAAAGTTCTTAACGTAACAAGAATAAACGCGAACTTTTCGCTGTAGATTGGTAACTTTCTTAAAGTTCACGAGACATTTATAACGCCGTCTAATCTTCTAAAATGTGAAACTTTTGGCAATAGAACTTACCCAAACCAAACCACTTTTAGTAACAAACACCAGAATAAATAGACTGCAAACTCTGTAAAAACAAACACTTAGTCTCACCAGTTTTGATCGCCACTTCGAACCACAGACGAAGCTAAAGCCAGTTTTTCTCTAATTGTCCACTCATCTGAACTTTGGCCCGAAGGAAGCTTTTGCTCTGAAAATTTTTCAGCGATAGGAAAGTAATTTAACGTATGAAAAGTCACAAGCATAAAGAAATTACGACTCAAATGTAAAGTTCTTACTTTGACTCAGCATGGAGGCCGCCATCTTTGTTTCATTCTTTATGCTAATGCCGGTGCCAGTCCCTTAGCGCTCTACTTGGCGGAGTGTAGGAAAATTATTTGCGCACCAGCAGCGATAATTATAGTATTATAGACTGATTAGCGATTCAGGAGCAAATCAAGCTGATTTAGAAGTAAACCTAACTATACTGAGAATTTTGAGGGCATCATTTGTCAACTGAAAGCTATTATTTGCGATAGAAAACTAAGCTCTGAAAATGAATCCACGGTTCTTCCATGACGCTACAGCAGTTTTTTCCCAAAGACTGCAATTCTGGCGTCTACTAAGGATTCAATTTTGTTCATGGAGACCTGTTTGTATATCAGGTCAGGTGGACTCTGAAAAGCACTTGGGCTAAGTCCGTTTGGTTAAGAAAAGTAACGCCCGACAGCTGACAATTTTCAGGTTGGTCATTATTTTTCATTGTCGTTTTGTATCTGAATCTGAACTGTAAAGGATGTTCAGATTTCAAAAGCGACTGGATTGTGCTACTGTCAACGTTCACTGGGATGCAACTCCAGCTGGTTAAAGGAAATCGCATGTTAACCCAATCACAAGACTTGCGACCAATGCAATTAATATTTGAATCAGCTTCTGTTAACCCTTACTTTTCCAGTGATACATGTCACTCCTCTTTGTGAAAAAAAATTCGGGCCAGCAATTGTCTCCTTCGGAGCCGTTCTTCAGGATGGCGCAGGGAGCGTCGCGCCACATCACAAAGAACGCTTGCGAAGGACACCAAGCAAGCAAGGAAAGATTGAGAATAGAAAAAGTTTTTCAGCAAAATATAAAATGATAAAACACCTTATTCTCTAAAGTATTTTCTAATAAGTGTGTAGCACTTAGAAGGAAGGATTACAGACCCAAACTTTGGAATGAAATGAGTATATACGGAAAAAGAAGATAATCGAGGCAAAGTGAAGTTAGATGAGGGGTGATCTGACAAATAAAACTGCCACAAGTAGAGGATCTAACTGATCTCATTCGTTTAATGGTAACAAACTCTTTCAAAACAAGTTGGTCCTATGGTAATAACAATATTTTCCTCAAATCGGAAAACTTAATAAATATTTGCATCTAATAATGCATGCTTTAAATATTCAGTTTCTTTCGCGTCTACCTGCGTTTGCTTTAATTTCTTACTGGCTACTAATGTTGTAAATTTGTGTTCTGATTGGTCGTTGCGTTTGCTTGGTTATACTTTTTCGAGAATCAAATTGATGAACTAAATACGTAAGTTATTAATTTGGGAGCAATTTGAATGACACAAATCTTGAGACCATAAGGAAAATTTATGTGATGGTATATTTTGATCGTCCGCGTGAGTGTGGTCCTGAGAAGGATTGTGGTCGGTAGTGGTGAGAGGTCCTGGTGAGGTGAGTCGAACTTGCTACATTTGACGGTGAACTAACGGGAAATGAGACTTACCAAGTCGTGTTTGCGTTAGTTTGGTAAGAGTTTCCTCGAACTATCTCGGAGCAAAGTAAGCAAAACCATAAAACCAACGAAATCCAAAACTAGTATCAAAACTCAGTGAGAGTTTCTCTTCATGTATTCTTAAGTTTGACACACAACATGCAAAATCAAGTGATGTCATATTCAACTCAAAAGAGATCAGTAAACCCAGTTGCAGTAACAAATTAGGTCACGAGGCCAAGTGACTGGTCATACATCTGGAGCAGGAGTTCGGGCGCTTCTCACTCGTTTACGAACGTCTTTCGCGATACTCTTTGTCAGCTTAGAGTCCATTCCAACTTCTGTCAAAACGTAAAACAGTAAAAGGGTTATTTGACACTTATTGTATGGTTTAAGATGATGCTACTGTTGACTTCACACCAGACTGTGGATTTTCAAACCATTTATATACAACGAAGAATCTAACTTCCCGTAGGGATAAAAGACAAGGGTTTTGCGTAAAACCCAAATAACACGCGCCGCTGGACTTAATTTCAGCTTCCAAAGCACGAAGAGACGGGAGGTATTGATACTCTCCTTAAGTGGGATGCTCGTCCTTCATAAGTTACCCCACACCCCATACCTCTTAGCGTGCACAATTTGTCAAATCTTCCGACGATTTGCTGACACAATTTCTAATACAAAGTGGGGATGCTGAGAGAAGCACTGTGTGTATGGCCCATGTATGCATGGCTTAACTATTGGCCATTATCCAACTAGTGGAAAAACTGGGTACATTGATAAGACTAAGTTTGGTTCACTACGTAGTATCCACGTACCTTATTTCTAGGTTAATAACCAAAAAAAGCAATTAAGACCGCAAGAGGGTTTTCTTACCTGACGCAGAGTTCTTGATTGTTTCAAGCAATTCTTCTTCAGTTGCTGCACTATTCTCTGCTAAAGTCGCAATAAACTTCCTCTCTTCTTCCTACAGGTAAATAAAAAATTGCGCATTTGTAAGTAAATACCTTCTTAAGCTTAGACTGTACAGACCCACGGAAAAATGGAATCTATGTGTTTCATATAATAATAAAGCAGAAACTTGTGAATAGCGACGTCAACTATGCGTCTGTCCTTCAATAGATCTTAACCCTTTACACTCTAACATCAGTATGCATATTCTCCCTACTGTTTCTATGCATTTCCTAGGGTGTTGACAAGGAGAATTTGTTTATCAATCAAGAGAATATTTAGTTAGCGATCGTTTCCTTTATTCTCATGACCTTACTGCGTGATGCAGGGGTTATACTGTTGGGAGAAATTAGATGCTAGTCACTCTCAGGGGTTAAAAGATTGAGTAAGAACCAATCAAAATGCGTGCGTAATTCAGCTTAGTATATAAAAAATAGTCATCAAACCTGCAAGTCCGCCAAGAGTTGTTCGTCCATTTCTTTATTGATCTCTTCCAATTGACGCGCAAGGTCCAACTGCATTTCACGCTCTAGGTCCTGAGTAAGTGAGACAAGGAAACGATTACAGAGAGAAACCAAGATCATAAAAAAGAATGAGTGAGAGACAGTCGTAAGACGTACCTCCATTTCTCTCCTGTGGCGCTGCTCTGCTAAAAGTGTGATTATCTTGGTTCCCGCAGATCTGCAAAGAAAGCAATATGAGAATTAAGTTGAATAAAACACGCCGCAATCATGATTTGTTTCGTCGGCGTCAAAACGATACTCAAGCGCGATTGTAAAAGGCTAACACTAGAAATACCTCGATAAGCAATAAATTAAATGGAAAAATGACATAAATAGTTGGAACTTACTGAGCAGCTTTACTCTTTTGGTCTTCTTTCTCTTGATAAAGTTTCGCTTCCAAAGCTCTGAAAGATAACCGTGGATTTCCAAATCTGTTTACGGTGAAGTTTGTTGTAGAGTGGAGTTTTGTGATGTAAGTAATAGCTATAAAGTATACGGGTAAGTCGAGATGAACAGAACACGGGTAAAGAGTTTTGTTTTGCTAAAGGACACCAAATCAGAAGAGGTCGGGCCATTGCCAAATATGAAGTAAGAGGTAGGACACCTTAACATTAATTATTAATAATTCCTGGTTTCTGCAAAGTAACATGGGCAAATGGTAGCGTACAAAATTTTTACCTCGCTTTCTTTTGTTGCTTTGCTGCAATTTTCTCTCGAATCTTTTGCATCTGTTTTTCCTTCTCCCTACAAGTTAATAGAAAAATTGAAACACAGAAAATATCATTAATAGCAAAAGAAAAATTTATAAAAACATGTTTCTTTCTTGATTATTTCTTCTGTCTTGCAAGTAATTGACGGTTTGTTTATGCTTCAGTATGTGTCTCCAATGGAACTATAGCTTTTTCCCTTAGCTTGATCCTCTAAGTCAGTCCTAAGAAACAAAATCCAGCTTATCGAAAGCCAAGGTTGAATGTTTCATTCTTACATATCTATCTGTGTATTCAACTTGTCCACTTGTTTCTGATGTTGTTTCAAAATCTTATCTGTCTGTGCATCAGCTAACGTGCCTTCTCTCGTCATGTTCTCTACCAGCTTTTTCTGTGAAAAACAAAAGAATATAAAAAATTTACTCTCACGGAAAAACCGCCACTTTCAATTAAACGCGCCTTTGGAATGTTTTGAAAAATCACGGGCAACTGAAACTTTATTTTATTTTTATGTGGATTTTCCTTCTGTTATAAAGTTATGTTCAGTCCTGAAATATTTGGGGCCAGAAGTTTCCAGCTGGATGGCTCCTGTGATAGGTAAACTAAATAATTGCTCTGACCTTAGAACTAATTGATTTATTACCTCCAGGGAACGGATAGCTTCGTCTTGCTTTTTAATGATCTCTTCCCGCCTTGCTACTGCAACCTTCAAGTGAAGCACACAAGAGAAGATGCTGATGAATTTTTTTTTTAATGTTACATGAGGAAGGGTCGTAAAACCAAAACCACAGAGATCAATCACAAAGGTCAATCAGTAGGAAGATAAAATAAAAAGGAGCCAGTGACAACCGGCTCAAAGTAGAATTAAGCAAACTACCTAAAGCTCAAGGCGCGACTGGTTTTAGTTTTACATCTGATTGGTTGGTTGGGTGGGTGGCGCGAGTTTTATAAACCAATCAAAGAGGGTAGTGAAGCGAACCAATGTAATCTTGGATTACGTGCGACACGCGTTGCTTTTGAGGGCTTGCTAAGCATTTGGTTCAGAAATGTAAGAAATAACGAATGGGTGGGATTATGGAGGGTTGGACACATCCAAATGCGCCTTTTCCAGTGCTGTGTATTGGAATGGCACACAGATGGAAGAGGGAAAAATAAACGGTGGAAAGAACGACTCAAAGACGAATATTTGTAATCAGCTCACCTGCAGTTTGCCCAGGATTTTACCAAGTCTCTCGTCTTGTTCGCTTAAAGCTTCCTCTGTCTCGGCCGCTAAACGTCTGTAAATGACAAAAATTTCAAATGATTATTGACAAATTGTCTTTGTTTTGGACCCAGACTTTATTACTTAAGAAAACATGACGTCAAACATCAACGAAATTCAAGGCTTGCATTTTCGATGCACCTTCTCAATTCTTCTAAAGCCGTCTGATGTTCAGCCTCGATTTTCTTCACCTCAGCTTGATATTCAATGTTCTACATGAAAAAAAGTATATATATACACGATTTGACATCCGAATCACAGCAATTCCAAAGGAAGATTAAAGCAGTATTACTTGGTAGGGTGATGTGAAAATCCAACCTGAACTCTTGCAAGATTCTTCATGGCTTCTGGATCGTTGACACCGTGTTCTTTTCGCTCCACCTCCATCTGTTGCCTCATTTCAGCTAACCTGGCTCGTCGTGTTGCCAGGCGCTGTTCCAATCTGCAGGAAAGAAACAAATGGACAAGAGAGTCACTAGCTTCTGCAGTTCATATAGGTACACTCTTTTTCCCGTTACAATACTACGCTAACTTACAGTTTGCTATAAACTTGAAATTTTCAAGTTTGTCATTTGTTGTACGTGCTAGTCCTCTCCATCGTTACTTACCTTATTCTCTTTAGGTTTTCATATTCTTGCCAATTTGTTATTTGTACAGAGGAGTTTTCAGTTGAGTTTCGAGAAACCAAAACCAAAGTAATCACAATAGCCATTTAAGAAAAGTCGACAATGAGAACTCAAAGTAAAAATAGGCAAACTGCATGAAACGCGCCAAAACGCAAGTGATCAAATCACGATTGGTTTAAGGTTTGAATCTAATTGGTTGAGAGGGTGGCGCGAATTTATTGGACCAATCACAGAGCGAATTAAGCAAAACCAAAACAATCCTAGATAGCCTTATCAGACATTCACTTGAAAACTGCTCTATAGTGAACTGCTGAATTTTTTTTTTATTCAAACTTAGACCAATTTTCACCGAAAATTCTGAAATAATTTTTTCAACGAAAAATAATCCAACGATCATGCATGGCACAGTTTCATTAGTAAGTAAGAACAAGCAAATTTGCTCCATCTAAAGGAATGAGACAGAAACGGAATGGAATCCATCCAAGTAAGGCTACATAAGGTATATTCGTCTTCAGAATGCGTGAGGAAAACTCCTGATTTGCCATCTCATCAAAATCCGTTTCATTCTTTCCGATAGATTATTAGACAAACCTTTTCTGTTGTCTCAGTCTCGTCATCTGTAAATGATCATTCAGCGCTATCATGTTCTGCTCGTGTTCTAGCATTACTTGTTTACGTAATCTGTGGGAGCAAAGAGATTGATAGTTACTACGATAGCAAACTTCTCTTTCTTCCCTGTCACCTCTAGAGGGGCACATGGAACATGTTAATCTTTGTGGGAAATACTAAATATAGAAGTTAGAAAAGAAAAAATAGATTGAACAACAGGGAGATATCAATGAGCTTTGGCAAAGAAGGTGGGTACGAGAGGAAAAACCGAAAGAACAAAGTACATGCTAGAATGGGATCGAGTGTATGCATTGTATCCTTGTCTTACTGCAACTGATATTGTCTTCTCATAGGAAATTAAATTGACGTTACATGATATTAACGCTAAACTTCATCGCTGTTGATTTGATCGAGTGTAGATCCGCCTATAAAATCGACTCTGTATCGACCAGTCCACGTAGCTATATTCTTCTCTAAACCATTATGTTAAGGGAATTTTAAGAAAACCTTTCCGTTGTGGATGTGGACAATTAGTGTTGGAGTATATTTTTAAGTGTTTCTCAAAAAAGTCCGTTCCTTCGTGTTGACCACTATTACTGAAACTACCAAAATTAATACGGGCATACATTTCCTGATGTCAATTCTCTGTGCTCTATCGCTTGCAGTGGTGTTGAAAGGTACACGGTGAAACGTTTCAACCGAACCTACAATTATTAAATATCGAAGCAGCTCCTAATCAGTTTTAAAGCTAAATTAACATTTCACATCAAGTGTAAAGTTCTTTTCTTAATTTCTCTGTTTGTACGTACTCTTCCGCGAGTCCTGCTTGGGTATTTAACACTTGTTTTATGGCTTTCTCTTGCTCTGCAACCAACTGGTTCTGTTCAGCCTGCTGTCGTTCTAAATCCCTCTCCCATCTCTTTTTCCTTTCTTCCAGTTTCTCTTGAATCACAGCTCGTTGCCTCTCACGCTCACGGTTTTTCCTTTCTAAAGATGCAATAGGAAAACACAGTTGGGAGACAAAGTAAATTAAGACTAACTCTATAAAATTTGGGTATTTTTTCAGTTACAGATATTCAGATGAGACACCTTATTCTCGCGTCCAGCAAAACTGGTGGTACGATATTAGAAATTGCATGGTATTAATCAACAACAACAACACCAGTAACAACAAGAGCGTGAAGCAAAGAGTCAATAACTGTGCGTGTGAAACCTTCAGTTCTACGGATAACCTAGTAATAACAAAAAATACATAAATAATACATAAATAAATAAAATGTATGAGGCTGGAATATTTCCAAGAGACTCAGAGATTTCTTCAAAGTACCACTTTTCCTTATTTCTGTAGTTGAAAGGAAATTTCGGCCTTTTCCAGAATATCATGACATTGCCTTACAACCTTTGTAACACTAAAACTCGTTTCCCCTTTCATCTGCGTCGCTAGCTCTTTCTCACTATTAAGAAACATCATTGTATTTTACCAACCGTTTGCTTCGTTGACTTCTTCCAGGTGCTTGTTCACCAATTTCTCAGCTTCCTTTGAAGACAGATGCGCCTCGTTTCTAATCTGTTCAAACAACGTTTCCTCTTTTTCTTTCAAACTGCGCTGTCGCTTTTCCTCCAGTTTCTATTGTTTGAAATATTAATGAAAATATGGCAGTCACATGCCTTGTTCTTATTCTCACAAAAATTTAGAGCGTGCGGTTTGAATCAAATAGTCGGAGCCAAGTGGCACAAACGGCAAGTTGTGACGTCAGTATGTCAAGAGTTACGTCGAGTTGGCGGAGGGTGTCTAACTCGTCAGAAAGGTTCCTACTTAGCTTTTCCGACTCTCTGTCATTCGACGCAAAAAGATTGGCGAAAAACGACGGTTTTCAAAGAAACGACTGCATATTTTTCTTCGCCTAACCGCGGCTGTTTTACTGCGCGTCCGTATTTTTGCTCTTTTTTATTAAAAGAGAGTCTGGCACGCTATAGTTACTCAGCTGTGCGATTTTTCTATGTATGCCTATATACTACAGAAAGAGATATATTAATACGTAATATATCGCACCACTTTCGTCCAGAATCTTAATAGGCGCTTAAATTCAGGGATATTTCAGAGTGTTCACAGGAAGTTCTCGACTGCAAGTCACGTCGAGCACGTATTACATTGAGAAAAC
This sequence comes from Pocillopora verrucosa, assembly GCF_036669915.1. Classification (NCBI taxonomy): domain Eukaryota; kingdom Metazoa; phylum Cnidaria; class Anthozoa; order Scleractinia; family Pocilloporidae; genus Pocillopora; species Pocillopora verrucosa. The sequence continues at coordinate 19,690,111 of NC_089312.1, read as the reverse complement.
TATTCTTCAACCATAGTAATCTTCATTTTTTTTACACTCGGTGTATTTATTGTACCCACACAACCGGTTTCGTAACGAACACCAACCTCTCGGAGGACGTTCAGTTCTTCCACTTCGAACTCATCAGCTCTGTCCTCCTCTTCTTCACGCGCAACTTGCTGCTGCACTCTAAGTTTGTGGTTTGCCTCCAGGAAGTCCTCAGCTGTCATGTTACCGTCAGTGATCATCTGGTTGGCCTGTTATAATAGCAAAATAAGCTCAACAAGTCTAAAAGACGTTTTCGTATCCAATGTCCGAATACGTCACACATCACGACACACATCTTTTATGCGTGACATGACGACCTGTAGGGAAGTTGCGTGACGAGGTGACGAGACAACAGAAAGGCTGCGAAGAAGACAAGGAAGAGAGACAAAAGAAAAAGGCCAGAGAGCGAAAAAGGAAGAAGATCATCTTGTTTACCTTCCTTTCAAAATCCTCTTTTTCTGCAGCTTGTTCCATTTCTAGTTTTCTCCTTCTTTGCTCCCGCTTTCTTCTGAGCTTCTCGTTTAAATCATTTTGGCTTTTCAGGATAGCTGCAAAAAGATGGCATTGAAAAATCACAATCATCAAACGCGCCTCTGCCAGACAGATTGATGATGAGACAAGAAGCAATAACCAACAGAGGTTATGAAGTACCGTGTGCTGGAACTGATATCTTTTAAGATCTTGCAATAACGCAGAGTTACTGAATACTGCTCAGTGCTCAAGGTGTGTTCAAGTAATCCATAAATTCCTTAGAAAGGAATGAGTATCTACAAGTTTGTAGTTATTGGAAGGAAGTTTTTTTTTTTAGTTACAAGTCATCAATTGCCGCATTTTAGTATCATGCTGCGTTGTCCAAACTGTCTTTGGGCATGTTATGCGTTGTCATGGTTCATGAAATAAAACCGAAAGAGGCATGACTGATAAGCAGTAGTAGTAGTATTCCAGTCAAGATAGCTTGAGCCAAAGCGACACCAGCTGATGATGAAAGGAAAAGCCTAAGATTACTGACTTTTGTTGTCCATGCTTCCGTGTAGAACCAAGCAATCTTTTCTTATTCAAGGCATAATTTTGAAAAGTTAACTCTTCAAAATTCGCCTCTGTAAAGTATCCACCTTTACCACTTGTAGCTGATAAAAAAGTTTTGCAATTTCCCGACGACGTAGTTGGATAGTTTCTTCCGAGAAATTATTTTCACTCAAATAACATTGAGTCGACCTTGTCAAAACACTACACCATTCCATAACGTTCACGTAGAAAGTAAAGTACATACAGGTAGTTACGCCCTTAAGAGACTAAGGTTTAGAATCTGGTTTGATGTTTATCACCTCATGGGTTTATTACGAGCCAACAAAATGAACAGCTCCCAGTTGGCTTGTTAACCATAAGCTGGTAAAGCACTAGATTGGTATCGCAGAGGTCATGGGTTCAAATTCCTACAAGCCTGAATTTTTTCCAGCCTTATCTTCACTACATCCTAAGAAGTGTTCATTACAGCGAAGATCGTTTTGATATTCATTGGTTTGAAGTGGAAGTTACAATAACTATGTTTATTTTCTCCAAACCTTGCTGATGTTTCTCTTCTAAAACTCTGAGATCTTGTTCATATTCATCCATGATCCTTGGAATTAAACATAAACAGAAAGTTACTTCTTTGTCCACAGAATATTCAGGGAGCATTATTCCGGCGAAAATCCTCGGTGAAATCATTACAAGTTCGTTGAGCCAATCAGAAAATAGCGCCACTATAATCCCGGGTAGGGAGTGTAGCTAGAGTAACGAAAGTCTCAAAGTTACGAAAAAAACAAAAATGAATGAAGCAAGGATTTCCAAAATAAAGTTAAAACATGGTAAGTACGGCTGCCACACTTGATTTTCACGTCTTTTGTAGAAGTGCTTTTGATCATGTATTGACTTTGTTCATAAGGAATGTTAAGATTTATTTGACGAGTGTTAAGACATGATAAACTTGACCACTCTACAATTAAAGATATCTGCATACGAATTTTATCTTGTTATAAACTACTCCTACCTGTCCTTCTGGTCAGTTGAGAGCTTTCCCCTTTTGCACAAAACGTCTAAATTCTTCTGCGGCTGTTTCATTCGTTCGTCAAATTCCTCTTTTTCCTTCGAAGAAGTAAATAATTTAAAAGTATGGGAAAAAATTTAGTATAGGGAGCAGTGAACTTGAAAACCGATTCAATCTTTTCAAATTTCTTATAGAAAAAAGGAGGAAAAATAAGAGCGAAACTGAGATCATAACATAAATAAATCTGAACGCTGAGAAAGTTCCGCGTTAAACAAATGTCCAGTAATGTGGTCATGACAAACCTGTTGATTATCTGCAACTCTTTGTTGAGCAAGTGCTTGTCTTCGTGCAAGTCTTTCGTGTAAAACCTAAGGGTAATCGATAAGACCATTTTATACACTACTTACTGGCAAATACATTAACAGACAACTGTACAGACGTTAAAACCTTGAACTGCAATTGGTGGCTTGAAGCTCGAAGTAGTCAAGAATCAAAACTGGAAGAAAAACACGTACCCTTGGCAGTTTTGACCAGTTAATTTAGTATTATCAACTGAGTTAATAACGTACAATTGGCCACCATAAAGAGTTTTAAGGGTAACGTTTCAAGCGTTAGCCCTTCGTCAGAGTGAAACGGCAGCTTTGAAACTCTTTATGGTGGCCAACTTCCGTTATCAACTCAGTTGATAATTCTAAATTACCTTGTTATGCTCTTACAGCACTACAGTTTCTTTAGAAACTTACCCCCTTTACAGTTTTGAAAAGTGTTTCTTTCCCTATTTTTACATGGCTTGTTCATTTGTTCTATATTATTGTTGGATCTAAACTGATCACTTAAAAATCAAAGCGACAAAATCATTTTTATATGTTTCATAGACAGTAAACCCTTTTGGTGAACGAAACGACATTTGACCATGTTTAATAAAAGAGAAGCAGTAGAGCGTACTAAGGCTGTCATTGGTAAACAATATGGTTACGATTATCAAAGGGGATATAATTCTTATCAATTACCCACTGTTTCAAGCCTTACTAAGTATTAGTAGCATACCTTATTCTGCCTACTGGCTTCCTCAGCCAACCTTTTGTCAACAGCAGCCATGTTCATCATGAGTTTGGCAACAATCTGCTCTGCCTGTTATAAAAAAGGATTCCTTACTTCTTAATGGTCCACCTTATCCTCTATCTGACATATAAGGGATATTTTCTTTATTTATTGGTATAAAAAGCTTTTACAAGGAGATTCACATTTAATTTTGGGGAATCTCTTAGAATTCTGTTGTGGTCATCTCAGTTTCACACTGAGGAATATCATGAGCTGTCTGATATAAAATGTCAAACCTCCATTAATGAATTCAAGAAGGCTGGGGAGAAAAAGGAGAGCAACGATGGGCACAGGACAACTCATGAAATTCACAAAAGCCACAGGAACAACTATAAAACTGTATCAACATGGCACATCTGTCAATCCTACAAAGTTTATGTGTTATACAAATAACTAAAACTGCTTTAGAAACATTGATCAGCATAACCAGCTGTCAAGTTTTGCTCAACTTCGTCTACTCAATGTTAAATTGAGGTAACTGCTTCTTACCAAACTCCAACTCACCTCTTGTTCTGATAATTCAGTGCCCTGCATCAGATCTGTTCTCAGTTTCTCCTGTAGTTCCATTCTCTCTGTAGCCTGTTAAGTTACAGAACACACATTAAGGAGTTTGATATCTCTCGTATATTCATTGAATGAAGCTGAAATTTCATTTTATTTGATGTCCAAAAAATAATTGTCACACCCCAAGTTTGTTTGCACTCAAGTGGACTGAGGCAACACTTGCAGTAGTAGAGTTTCCTGGGTCACTGTTAAATGTGTTATTCTTTTTGAAGATACAAATCCCTTTCACAAAATCACATTAAATACAAAAAAATATATCATAGCAAAAGCTGATGAGGAATAAATTGACACTCACCATTCTCTTAGAGTACTTGGAATGAAGACCCTCTATTGCTTGATCAAGCTTCATGGGATCCACAATGGTTGTTCTAAGCTCCTTAATTAAGAAATTTTTAAGTAACATTTAGAATGTAGAAATGTCTATTAAGACATACAATTATCTTGTAATAAATTCATCTTGATCATCTTGCTTTAAGTAGTAATAATAATAGTACCAATGAAAATACAAGTACTTATGATTACAGTTATTTCAATCAAAAAATAGAGGTGTCATGAATGTAGTGAGTGAAAAAAGTGAAGAGGAACTGTAATGAGAATGGTATATTTAGAATTCTTGTCTGTCAGCCTCTTGTGGTTGTAAGAAACATATACAGCTGCTAACCTTATCTTGAGGGTAGTAATAAATGGATTGTGTGAACAATGGAATCAAACCCATGCATACAGAAGGTTTGTACATTGTAAAAATTATAAGGAGAATTTTGATCCAAAGAAAATAACCAGTTGGAAGAAGAGTTAGCATCAATGCACACAAATTGAAGTGAAAGGATCAGAATGTTTTCAGTTTTTTCTGACTCTATATTAGCTACCAGAACTTAAAAGAGAAAATTAATTTTAATTAACTATCTTTTAAAAGGCTAAGCGGTTAAATAACAAAAATCTACCAAAGATTGGATGATTGATTTCAATTAATAGACTACCTGTTCTTCAGCTTGCATCTCCTCCTTAGCATTCCTGTCTATGTCTTCAATCGCCTGCAAAAAAAGAGGCACAAATCCATTAGAAGACTGTTGCAGGTCTACAAGAAAGCAATCTAAGAACAAAAAGCAACTTTAATTCTGCATCCCTCTTTCCACCAATGTACGTGTACTGTAGATTACCATAACACCCTTAAGTAAGATCATAATATATATTCAAACGCCTCAAAAAAACTGACATACATGAAAAATCATTTATAACAAAAATAGAGATGTTCATGTTACCTGCTCATATTTGGCCAGAGAATCTCTTCGAAATCCTTCGCTTATTCTGGATTTGCTCACCAAGAAACTCAAAATCATCTTCAACAACTGTAGGAATGTCTGCAGAAATCATGAAAAAAACAATTGAGTGATTAGATTGTTCTTAAGAGTACTTTTCTATCGAGAGTTGAAATCTCAGCAGCAAATCAGAAGAAAGAAAATTAATATTAGTAGCCCATGGTAACTCAAAGTAAACACAAGTAAACCACCTGAAGTAATCAGGATTATGCAAGTGGCTAAGTTGCAATTGATTTTAGTTTTGCATTTGATTTAATGTCTGCAGAAGCCCATTACTGGGCTCCTAGTGTCTGCCATACAGTTATTATGATGTAAGTTCAGAGGATTTTGGTATTGGATCAACTAATAATCTCCTTGTCTCATCCCTGGTCTACTTTATATTGTATTGATATTGTAAGGAGAAAATTTGTCTTGGTCACTCATGAGAGTTGAGGGTTAAAGTAAGGAAAACAATAATTTCTGTTTTAGTCACCTTAAGAACACTTCTTAGTCTCAACATTTTGTTCAATATATTAAATAAAAAACCGTTATGTTACCAAACATACTATGTCACTATCTGATCTCTAAAGATATTGTAACAAACACACCTCACTCTTCTGTAGACGGATATTAGTTTCCATTTCCTCAATTGACTTGAAATCTTGTTTTTGAATTTCAAGTTCCATTTCTTCTCTAATAAAAAAATATCATAATACATCCTTCAAGCGTGATCATTTTATTTACTTCAGGAAGGAGAGGATAACCATGATCAATCGAAAATTACAAACTACAGGGGAATTCTATAGGAACCCATTGTGATGTCAATGTCATATCACTTATCATGGGTAGTCTAATATTCAAAAAACTTCTGGCCAGTCAAAGATTCAGTTAACATTTTAACTCCAACATCTAATCACTAATTTTCTCTTAAAGCTGCATTGCGTACCTTTCTGTGAACATTTGTTCCACAAATTTGGTGTTATATCAGGAAAATACCCTCTAGGTGATAGATTTTTGCATTTTCATTATCTTTTGTTGCTCACAAAATTCTTTGATTTTGCAGAGAGGTTACAATGTAACCACCTTTAGGAGTGTTATGTTAAATCATCAAATATTAGAGAATAAACTAACTACATTACGAATTTACCCTGAAGATTTGCTCAAGGCATAAACAACTGTTGAGTTGTTGCTGTCTTGTTCTCCTGTCCAAGCTGATTGACTATGAAGACTGCCAGTGCTAAGGTGGGTGGGTTCCATCTCTATGGCTATATCAGCTGTGTTTTTGGTTGGCACAGGCATTGGAGCTATCCTGTTACTGCCCATTTTCTAGTTATGTGACAAGAAACAATTCTTTTGTCAATGACATTATAATACATTTTGTTGAATCCTGAGCTCTATTACAGAACAAAAGTAATTAAACATAGGGCTACAGGAATCTCATTATTTGGAATGATTAAGAGACAATGGAAATAGCTGCTTTGACATAATCTGAGCAGTTGTTACATACATCTTATACATAACAGGTAAATTAAAATATATGTATCATAAAACATCATTAACTCAACTAAATCAAATACCACTTGACAAAAAAGATGCAAATGTGTACCAAAATAGCCAATACATACTCTAACTACTGAGAATTATATGTATCACCCATAATCTCCAAATCTACCGTGAAATAAACCTTGAATAGTATATTTTCAGGTGAAGTCTACATACAAAAATAAAGACAAGATGAAGATGATAAGTACTACAAGTAATATTTTTTCGAGAAATATTTTCCACACATACCCCTGTCTATGTTAATATTTAGTAGCTTCACTAAGATTTGACACTTTCAACAAAGTCCAACCAATCTCAGAGCAGTAAACAGATGAATTACATGTATTTACCAAAATAACAAGAACTTGCCTTTCCAGATGCCTCTTGTATTTTTACTTCATTCTCTACTTCAATAAGAATTGCTTCAGTTTGTGATTTACTTCTCCTTTGGGAGTATTGCTCCTATGATGAATAAAATCAGAGCTAATTAACCCTTTAACTCTCAAGATCTAATTGTTAATTCTCTCCTCTTGCTGCAACACATTTCCTTTTTAATTGGTTATGAGAATTTGGTGTTTAGATCAAGATAACAACTTCTACCCGATAAGTTTAAGTATTCTGACATTACCTGTTTGCTAAATAATGACTAAGGATGTAATAGGGAGAAGTTACAGTGTACATGTTAATCACTTCTGGGAGCTTAAGGGTTAAATATCAAAAGTACAGACTGTAACTAAGTACATGTATCTAAGAGTGTGTCTCTACAGATTTCTTGATCCCTGATGAATTATACTGCCATCAAACACAAGCCCAATACTGAGTAATACATTATTTCCTAAGTTTACCTGCAAGTCAGACACTATGCGTAATATTTGAATTCACATTTTTGCTGTAGTTTAAACCTAATTTCAGTTCAAGATGATTTAAAAAATTAAAAACCTAATTTGTGTTTTCTGTTATATTATTCTTATACTAAAATAAATAGAACAAAGGGATATGCAAATGAAACTAAAAATTACAGTCTAGTAAAATAATAGTCCCCACTCTCCATCAGTAACTGAAGGTAGCCTAACCTAAGGGTGACCAGCATCTAGTTTCTCTGTTCATTTATACTACTGAATCGTTCATTTAAGATCATAAGGATAAAGGAAATGATCACCCACTGAAGAAGCTCTTGATTGTTACACAAATTCTCCTTGTCAGCACCTTAGGAAATGTATGGATAACAGTATGGAGAATATACATACTGATGTTAGGGTGTAAAAAGCTTTACATGAGATGTTGGCAAAACACAAGAAAAGTTTGTACTTCATATCCTGAAAACTAATAACAAATGAAGTCTACTGTTTTCAGAATTTCTTTGGGTTTTTTGGCATATTGAACAGAGGTTTTGCCAATCAGAAAGGTTGTTGTGCCTCTGTAGTTTGTCCAACTTCTACTAAAACATTAATTTTAGCAAAACTTTAATCAAGATCAAGTGACATTGTTGCTCAAAAAGGAAGCTTACCCACATAGTTTAATGCCTATAATATTTTTGAAAATTGTAAAAACAGTAATTATGACAATGAAAAAAATTAACAAAACGCTGGTGGTGACAGTAGCAATAAAGGTAAAATAATAACAGTAATCAATTAGCTCAATTACTAAGTGGGAGATGACACAAATATAGGCAAAGTGATAGGTCAAGGATTACATCATATTTTCTTGCTATAATTACCACTATGATATATCTTACTTTTTTACATGAAGTTGTACCAAATAATGGGAACAAACAGTCTTATTTACCTTAGCTTCGAAACCTTCTAAAAATATCTACAAGCAGGATAATTTAAGCAAACATACTTATACGTATCAGTTAGACAACTCAAATAGACAAACTTAATGAATGAACCATGCGTGTACACACCAACAAACAATTCTTACGAAAACAAGTGAAAGAGGAACTTCACCTCCAATTCCCTTAGAATGCACCGTGCTAACAAAAGACCGAGGATAAATCCAATGATAAGACACACCAGAAACACCAAGAAAACATAACCACCAAGAGTGTCGAGCTTTGTTACTCTGTCTACCACAGTGACAGAGAGACATTCCCCGTCCATGTTTCTATATTCCGGATCAACAAAAGTACAAAAGAATGAAAGGATGTCAAGGGAATAAAATATTTCTAACAATCATAAATTAGAAAAACATACGTTCTTTCAAAACAAATTTCTAACACCCGTGGGCTCAGTTTGCCAAATATGGAGTTCACGGAACTCCAAAGTTTACGTGATGTTTACCACAGAAACCATGACAACATTTTCAAACTCTAGATTGTGAAGGATATTCATCACAGTATTCACTGGAAAGTGGCCTACTTCCATCCACACTACTGTAATAGTTCTCAAACTTTAATTCCAATGGTTTCAAGATTGTAAAATGGGGACTTTTTGAACTATTTTCTTTGTTCCGATTACTTCGTATCCAGGGCTTCTGCTGTAGATCGGTTTGAAGGCGAGGTTACAACTTCGTAAACTTCGTAAGGATTCTGTATGAATGACTCTCGATCAGGCATTCTTATCACGGATTATCAACAAATAGCTGGGCTTTCGGCTAATTTAGGCACGTTAGAAAATGCCTACAACGATGATCAGAAGTAAAGTGAAATATAAAAAGATTTCTGACGATGATGGCTACATTGACGCGCAGGTTTGAAACAACTCTTCAATTTCATTTCGATAACAAGTTTCAAGATTAGATTAATTGAGGTTCTCGTAAAAGGCGAAAAGCGAAACAAAGTAAAGAAACAAACTAAAAATCCCAAGGAATACGAACGAATTTACTTAAAAGGGTAAAATTTCCGCACAGCCCCATACTTCATTATGCATTCAGTTCTTGAATAGAGAAAACAATGACTATAACAATACATTGCCATTGGGAAAACAGATTTGTTTTACAATAGCATGGGGCTGTGCGGAAATTTTACCCTTAAAAGAAATATTTTTGCTTGCGTACCATTCCCGGTACCAATCATCTCCTTAACCACAAAGGAGTTGCTACGTTTGATGTCTCCGATAATAATTTAGTAATCTTTTTGGTTCTTTTTAAATTACGCATATTTTAAACTTCAAGGCCCCAATCAAGAAAAAAGTTTCAGAACCGTTGCATACTCTGGGTGATTGATTGAGTTGATTTATGCATACATGTGCCCGCCAAATATAAGTACCAACACAATTTAGGGTTGGCTACAGGGGGTTGCACTTCTCCCATAGGTTTGACTTGGAAATCCTACCTCCACCACCAACTCTTTGTTTTAAACCCTATATGAAATGAATATAACGTGAACATGGTCTTTTCACTTATAGTTTATAAAGCCTCCCCCAAAGGTACCCTGGAAGGCCTTACTGCTGGCAGTTTTCTTATCCTCCGTGGGAACTCTTTTACTTGTTTTTGGATCACTACTCTTTACGGGATATTTCGATGTGAAGGTGTGTATTGTTTTACAAGTGGTAACCAATCAATTCCATGGCATGCATAGTTTTGAGAATTTGGTATTAGATCAACATAACTTGATTAGTTTGAGTACTCTTATCACCTTTGTGTTGGATAATGGATGGATATTATAAGGAGAAGTTACATGTGAATCACTACTACTGGTTTGAAAATATGAGTTTTCAGGTTCAGTCTAAAGCTTGTTAAAAACAAAGAGGCAAAAGTATAAGGCAGAAAATGTAGGTTAAATTCAATAGTAAAATAAATAGTATAAAAGGTAAAATAAGACACAATGCAGTATATAAAAGAGTAGAGTTATGATTTGGAAAACCTAGGTTGATAAGATTTTTTTTACATGCAACTAAACAATAATAGCAAAGAAGTGCTAAATCATTTTAGTTGTCTATTGTTGGCAAAATAGTGGGAAAACATTTCATATTACAATTAAAAGAGCCCAAAAGGTAAGGAATTCTGATAATGGGCCACACCTATTCTTTCATTTTTTGACAAATCAAGGGGTCTAAACTTAAACTGGTCAGCTTAACTACTTGGGTAGCATATCAGATTGAAGGATTCATTTTATCTTGCCTACTTACAGAGCCAGCAGTATAGTGAATTCCTCTTCAAATAGCTGGTCTAAGTTTCATTTGAATGAACCAAAAGTTGTCTAGACCCTATGTACTAAATAAGTATGAGAAAGGGCACAAATGCCTTAAATTGATTGGGTTTGATTTTGAATGCCTGCCACCCCTACTGATTAGTAGTATGGCTTTTTAACTTTGATTTCTAGTAAGTTCATGTAAAACATTCACATCACAATGTCATCTTAGTGTAAGTGGAAAATTCACTCAGCTGAGAGTCAAACCTACAGTCTTATTACATGTTTTGCACCACTTTTTTTGCTGGATTTTACTCATCTCTTACCTTTTCAGTATGCTGATCGGACTTATCCATTGTTGATCCTTGGTTCCCTAATGTTCATCCCAGGCTTCTACCATGTCAGAATAGCTTACTATGCTTGGAAAGGTTATAGGGGATACTCATTTGAAGACATTCCTGACTTTGATTAAGTGGCATACACCAGCTTGCTGTGTCATGTGCTGTAAAAGAAAAATGACAGAAGCCTGGCCAAAAATCAGGGAAAGTATTGTGCCATTCATGTCATGCAGGGATAAAAAGAAAAAGTACATGGCTTAATTATGAAGATACTAGAAACTCTTTTGCTGCTAGTATCAATAATTTTGGAAAAGAATGCAGCTGAAGAAACAACGTTGTTATTGAAAGAAGGTTGGAGAGATCATAATGCAAGATTTTTATTGTTAACATTAAGTAGTATTATTTATAAATTAAATTATGACTATCAGCGCATGGAAATTAAATTCAATAAAAAATAAAAGGTCTCTTCACTGAGGATTGAATGGTACTCCAGGATATGATTATGGAAACCATTTTTATGCTCACCAATCAAATCAGGAATTAAACAAGTATAATAGTTGCTGTGTCATGTGCTGTAAAAGAAAAATGACAGAAGCCTGGCCAAAAATCAGGGAAAGTATTGTGCCATTCATGTCATGCAGGGATAAAAAGAAAAAGTACATAGCTTAATTATGAAGATACTAGAAACTCTTTTGCTGCTAGTATCAATAATTTTGGAAAAGAATGCAGCTGAAGAAACAACGTTGTTATTGAAAGAAGGTTGGAGAGATCATAATGCAAGATTTTTATTGTTAACATTAAGTAGTATTATTTATAAAGTAAATTATGACTATCAGCGCATGGAAATTAAATTCAATAAAAAATAAAAGGTCTCTTCACTGAGGATTGAATGGTACTCCAGGATATGATTATGGAAACCATTTTTATGCTCACCAATCAAATCAGGAATTAAACAAGTATAATAGTTAATTTCCTCAACTGTGGCAGTAGAACTAAAAGGAGCTTGATCATCAATATATAGTAACTGAACTGAGCTGTAGTTTAGATTCTCATAGTCAAATGCTACAAATGAAATATTTTAAATATCTGATCACAGTTATTTCAATTTCTGAGAAAATATTTAAGAATCGGCCACACCCTTGAAGTGGGGGAAATTTTATACAGCACAAGCGTCACTTTGCTTTTCTTTGCCTTGGAAACCAAGGTATTCAGTTGTTTCATACCCACGGTCATTTCGTACCCAAATGGACTTAATTCGTACTCAAGTTTGAGTCAGTTCGTGCCCAAGTTTAAGTCGGTTCTTACCCAAACCACTGATCGATTCATAACTTAATTCAGAATACCTCACGCGCCAGCGTGCGAACAGATGTCAGTCGTTGCTTACGACAAATTATTAGAGTCAAGCGAGGAAGATACTACGTTAATGTTAATTGTTTATACTTGTGACTTTAACAAAAACAATTTAATTATTGCCTAGCGTAAGGTAAGTGAGATATTTTTAATAGAAAAGTCTATTGTATATACTTATGACTTTTTTAACAATAACAGCTCGTGAAAGTGTGATATTTTTCTCCAATAGTTAACATGGAGAATATACTTTATTAGTTTGGGTACTAAAGGACCTAGCTGGGTACGGAAGGACTCAGCTGACTGGGTACGAAACGACCCAGTTGAGTTGTAAAGGACTGCATATGAAACATCCTCTTGGTGTATGTAGTTACGTTACAAGTCCTTCAATATTGAAATGTCATTGTAAATGCGACCTGATTCAAACGTAAAGTGGACATATGTAACCAACATAAACAGTTCTTATTTAAATCAACCTAAGATCTGGAAGATTATTACGAAAACGACCGTGGGTACAAAACGACCTGTTACCGAAACCAGCGATCGGTAATCGTCAAACGGTGTGGAGTTTGACCACAAACTCAAAATGATGCTAATCTGCAACAAAGGTTTCAAAATGGAATTGAAGACAAAGAGAATAATCAAAAGATGTTGTTCTCGTGAAAAGCAAAATATAGTTATTATTTCACCGTATGCCACGGAGTTCTAAAAAACGGAAGTGCGAAGAGTAGAAACAAATCAGCTAAATCATCGTATGCCAACCGTCCTGATCAAGTATCTGAACTAAACACGTTTTACAGACGCCTCGTAGAGGTCTTAATAAAAGTAAGAGTTCTTATTTATCGGTGGTGTGTTCTTCTCTGCTTCTCCTTTTGACTTGTTTTTTCATATATTGCTTTTCAAATCAGCTGCAAAAAGTGACTTAAAGTTTTTCTTTGTCAAACGCCAGTAACAGGACGAACAATACCTTTCTCTATTCCACTACCGAGCTAAGAATTTATCATCTTTCTTTCATTTCCTCTACGTAAAAAGCGGATCTTTTCTGTTGTCTCATGACATAAAGTTTGTGGGTTTATCAAATCCAGGAATTTTCATTTAAAAATACAGTATAGTCTAGAAACTGATAGATTATTCAAAGATAACATTCCGATTATTCTCGCGCACCCTGGTAATCATTTGGTACATCACTTTAAAACGAAAAAAAAAACTTCCATTCGACTTCAACTACTTTTCCCAGTGTTAAATAAAAACTATTAGTTGTACAATGAATGAATTAAGGGGGTAAGTTTCACAAGCATTTGTGATGCTGCATCGATGGGGGTGGGGGGGGGGGGTATCGCAAGATAATTTCTTTTCATCAACTAAGTTGATAATATAAATCGGCCACCGCAAAGAAAAAGCTGACATTTCGAGAGTCAGCCCTTGGTATTTCGCATAAAATATCAGCTTTAGAAACTCTACGGTGGCAAATTTCCATTACAAACTCAATTGATAAAACCAAATTAAGTATTTAATTGACGGTGTGTTTCGTTATGTTCCGCCCTTTTTCACAGGGACAAGAAATTGATGCTTGCTCTCGCTTCCTTGCCGGACAGAATATCCAGAGCTGTAACTTTAATCTCAGTATCACCAAAAATCATGCTCGTTTGAAGCTCCCTCGGTTTCTTGATATCAGTGTTTTCCACCTCTGGCATCTCCAGAAGCAACTGTCCGCATTTCTTGACGCCTTGGTCTGTGACGAAACTAACGTTTTCTTCCTCCGTGGAATAAATTGTGATTATTGTTGAAGTTTGTCCTGGTTTGGCAGGCGCATAACTCCTCGTCACACTCTCTCCCAGTTTCAGTGGCTGATCGGAAGTTACAAATTTGTCGAACACATCGGTACACCATTCGACGCCCGATTTCTTCACGAGTTTGTTTCTTGGGTGCTTTCCGACAATGAATCGATTGAGGACTCCGACCCCGTACGTCATAACAGCCCGTCGAACTCGGACAACAGTGGGATCCAATCCGAACAGCACCGCCCCTCGGAGAATGGTTAGCCCGACTTCTTGGGGAATAATTACCTTCATATTTGACTCAAACGCTTTACGCACAGCTTCTTGAAGTAATGGCGACTCGGAAAATCCACCTACAAGGAAGAGAAACTTTAGACCGGTAACACTTTCTCGACTAATGAGGTCCTTGACATGTTCGACAATTTTGCTCAACACGGGGTCAAAAAGTTCTTTCATGGTTTCAGGCGCAATTCTCAACATTCCTTGCGAAGACCATTTCACGTTTGGATTTCCAAACTTTTTGACCGCTGAATCAATGCTTGAGCTTTTGTGTTTCTTGAAGTAGTCGATGAAGGAATACGGCATCGAAATGTTCAGTGGATTTGTCTTGTTTGGACTCGCAGTTCGTTTCTTTGCCTCAAAAGCTATCATTAAGTCTACCCAACCTGCGGGTCGCTTAATTTTGAACTGCTCAATGAAGTCCTTCCCGAAGATTTTCTTTAGCAGCAGTTCGAACTGCTCGTCCACGCCAGTGGCCCCACAGGCCCCTCCTGTGCCCCTGTGAAGCTCTTGTAAGGTACCAGTCTGTGAGTCTAATTCGTGTACTGTAAGGTCCACTGTGCCTCCCCCACAATCCACCACCAGGTAACGGGTGTTTTCTGAATACAAGAAAAAAGTCAAGTCAGCAACGAAGTGAAAGAGTAAGAGCGTTATTGTAACCCAGGGAGGCCCGGGGGCGCGTTTAAGCTCCTAGAGGGCAGGTAAAATGGACTCGTCAACGCTCTGATAAGTATATGAAACTAACTATCACATTGTTGCACCACTTATGATATCCTTGTCTTAAAACAAGCAGATAATGATTGTAATGAATTGGATTTTAGCAGGAGCACACACAGCATGAGGTTGCTTGTCTATCTTTGCTGTTCATGTTTCAGATTGATTTGAAATTAAAGGTGTTGGTTTTTGAAAAGGATGGAGAATTGGGGCCAACTGGAGAGAAACTCTTCTATTAGGAAAGATAATCAACAACAAGCTCAACCCACACATATGACGCAGGTTTAGAGAATCGAACTAAGGCTGGAACAATAGAGGTCATTGTGCTTTCTTGGCTCCCTGTTTTCCCGAAATTAGTACCTTGAAAGTCATCTCCGACTAGCGCGTCCATTGATGATGAGACAGTGGACCTCCTCTTTGTCTCCTCTGCCCATGAACAGTCCCTCAAACGTAACTTCCGACAGTAAATCGAGGCGGCTTCCGGTTCTAAGGCTATTAGCAGACGGTCAGGGGTATCTTGTGCAGTCAATCCGGCCTGAAATACGAAGGATATCATGCTTAATGTCTAATTCAGAAGTTGTAATAAAGTTTCGTTAGTTTTTCATCACACAAAATATTAACTTTGGTAATAGAAGATTGGATCGGATCTTAAAGAGTTGGGGAATGACATATTGAGTTATTTTTTTTGACGAGCAAAATTAGCCAGTAGTGTTCTAAGTTCTCGGGCGAAATGAACGAGCCAACGAGCCTGCAAGCAATAGACGATGGTTGTGATTACCCCCACCATAGAAAGGAAATCATTGTTCGTTGTTTTCATGATGGTGCGTCTCCATATGCTAATTATATTTAATTTTGTTTCTAAATAATAAACGAGTTCCAATATGTCAGAATATAAGTGTTGTACTCCTATTTGCATTTGAATGACACAACACAAAATTTATTATCATAACAGAAACATATCATGGCAAAGTAATTCCTTGTAGATTGCCGGGGGAATTTATTTCTGATTCGCTAAATCAATGCAAAAATTGCAGTTAATGCCATGAAGATGTAAAACTTCGAAAACCTGAAAAAAATTCTTCCACCAAGCTGTCGAGGAGAATAGGCTTTGTCGCTAGGACCACTGGAGAGCAGAATTGAATCTGATGTGAAATTCTTATGCTCGGTAAACAATACATATTCAGGAGATATCGATGGGGAAAAGACCAACCGTGTTTGAGAATTGTTTTGGATCACAATGCTTTCTCTTGCCATTTTTTTGACTGTATTACTGGTTGCCGGAGTAACATTATTTCACCTTTACTGTGTTGGAAGTTTGTGCTGTGGTCTCCGGCAAAGACACAGGGCTCAAATGAACGCCTACATGACAAAATAAGAAACTCTTATCGAGCTGACAGCGAAACTGAGGAGGAGAAAGACCAGGGCGATTTTCTGAGTCACTTCATTTTCAATCCGCGTAGCAGTAAAAAGGAGTCCAGTGGACAAATTTCAACTTATAATTCGAAGGGTCAAACACCTTAGAGCATAAAGTTTCTAGCTTCAAATCCAGCACAATATTCACACTCAAACAACTCTTTGGTTTAAAGGTTGCCAGAAAGAAATACCCGGTTAGCGGTTATTAGTGTTCCATGTTAATGGATGGTAAGTAATTTTAAAAGATACAATCATCTGCCGAGACTTTGGCTGAGACTTTATTCCCTGCAAAATTATATTGTCCAATAACCGAATCGACAATCGCATTTCTGCTGGTATTTCGCCAAAGTAATCATCCCAATACATTTATTAAACCTAATTCATGGCAGTTTGGTAAGTCAGTATTATTCACATTAGCCTGAAGTATGCAAAAGAGCGTATGTTGTAGCCTATAGTAAACTGAGTCAATAAACGAACACTCATGTGTGAAATTTGAACTCTTAAAAACCCAACGCAACAAAATCAGGTTAATATACTATACGAACTTATGACTAATTCTAAATCACAGAATACTGAAAATTTTTATCTGCCTGACGCCTTTGTAATCCTGGTCAATAATTTAACCATAAATTTTCCCACTTGCAGGTGGCAGTAAGTCAGCCTGGACACAAGCCAACATCACTTACACAAATAAGTTTTTATTGAAAATTACGAAACGTAGTGATGCGCTATATATGTGTGTAACTTCTAAAAGTGACTTAAGTAGCTCAGCAGAATCATTTTGACATTTCCATTGATGAAATACCCACGGAAGGAACATTTCATCCAAGTATGGTTGTGGTGACGGCCGTTTTCCTTGGAGTAATTGTGGCTGGATTTAGCGTGTTGGATATCTACTTGCTGAAACGATGTTTTGGGGAGGAACAAAATCAGCTGGAAGATACGGAACCGTATGCACAAGTGTTCCCAGTGACAATACCTTACTTCTCTGCAAGATAAACCAGTTTTTGAGACCTACGCTTGCGCTCAAGAGATAAAGCCACGACAAGTTATAACCTAAAAGACACATGGCAAATGAAATGAGACATTTAGAAAGTATATTCCTTTGTATATAAGGTTTATCAATACGAAATGAGATATTTGAAGCAGATTTTCTACGTTCTTAAAGGATGCGCTTAAATTTCATTGGTTTTCAATGTGTTGGAGTTTTCACATCTCTATCTTCTAAGGAAAATGGATTCTGGTGTAATATTGTACAAGCAATAGTTTTTGGACTTAAATTATGGTTATTCTTAGTGAATTGGCTTCGTTATTGTTTTATTCGATTTGCAGGATTATAAGAAGTTTCTCTTTTTGAGAAACGGATTAACTCTGTTTATTATTTTTTCGGTTCTCGTAAGGTTTACATCTCAGCTGATGTAGTTGTTGTTATTGTGTTGTAGAGGTTAGAATGTGTTTAACATCTTTGTGTCTTTGCCAGTTTTTTTGTTTTTTTGTTTTTTTTTGTTTTGTTTATCTACTCGTTGACAAAATCAATAATCATACTATACTTCGTAAAGAACAGCTACCTTTCGAACGAAAGCTTTTCGTTAATTGAAGATAGGTGATTTAGAAATTCGCAAATTTTGACGATGTTTTTTCCAGAACTTTTCTTACGCTTACTAAGTGAAAAACATTTCATAATTCAGCTAACTGGCTTGCGGCCAAAACGTTAAACATCTTCAACCTGCATAGTTCGCTAATAATATTCTATTCTTGTTGATTAGTTTCACACTTATTTACAGAAGCTGTATAGCAGGTGCTCCTTTATGCGACGCACACTTGACACTAATGAATCCGAGTACAGCTCGAGACACTACTATTTGCAGAGGGAAATCTCGTTTGGATAAGGCAGATTTAACGTTAAAACAGTTGGAGAACAATCATGGTGGTAGTAGAAATTGTCGTTCTTGGCACTTTCACAGCACTAGCACTCCTAGATGTGTACATGCTCAAGAAACTATGCGAAGGAAAAGAGTACCGCGTCCATGTCAACTCAAAATACCACTTGGCGGGTGACGGTTCGTATTTGCTGTAATACCATGGAACATTTCGATGTCGAGTGCAGTTTCAATTCAGTTAGCTTCGAACTTACTTCACAAGAACAAAACAACGCGTGATTACTACATTTATCATTCTGTCCTTAGAAAAACTGGACAGTTTCACAAAACAATTTATACCAGACTTCTCAACTGCTCCTTTAATTTTTCTATCGATAGGCAAGAATGTTTAACATTATCTTAAAGTATCTAAGGTAAAATACTTAAAGACTAACCATCGACAAACGAAACGATGCCTGCTTAATTTGCTTGCAACGGCGAGTAAGACTCACGAAATTGACAATCGATGGTTCAGTTTCTAGAGAGGCAGAAATTATCTTTATTTTGCGGGGGTAGATGTACTATAACAATATTATCTGTGAGAAAGAAGAAGAACTTACTCTGTGTTCATGTTTCAGAATGGATAAAGGCTAGCCGGTATTTTAGGGAAAATTCTTAACACATTACATTTTGAAAACCGAGAAAAACCTTCAACTTTAAGATATTTTTATTTTGGGCAAGTTATTTAAGGTTGCTGTTAAGGGGAAAAGAGTGATTTCATCGATAAAAGCATAATAGTGGCGGATTTCGCCACAAACATAACTAAGGTATTGTGAAAATCATTTCAGCCGTGTATTCTTGTTTCGAATGCAACTCAGATTGAAACGAACCGCGAAAGTTACCATCGTGGAATTGAAATTCAATCATATTGCTAGCTTTTTTTTTTTTTTTAAATTCAACCGCAGTGTAAATATCGTTTTGCAATTTCATATGGATTATGAAAAAGGCTCGTAGATTTACTTAAGATAAAGAAAAATAAACAAGCACTCGTGGTGCCGTGGACTCACTTACTTTAATATCAACCATCCCTAGTCTAAAATTGTTATATTCTTTTGACAAATTGGTCTATGCCTTTCATCTTAATAAAACTCTACAAAATAGAGCTGAAATTCGGAGGAATTTGTAGACGTCAGGAAACGAAAGTCACGTGATGTTAACCAATAACATTGGTTTTCACCGGGCATCTGTTTAGATCACAACATAACAAAATTAATTATTTAGAACTATTTGTCTTCAAAAGGATAGCGTTAGAAAGAGCTATAAGATGCTGAAATAACATTGACACCTTCGAGAAAGTTTGTCACGTACTGACGTACGTGCTATGCATAAGTGCTTTAAATTTTCGATTGCGTGCAAGATGAGCCACCACTATTTACTAGAAAGAAGCAGAAATATGCTGGGGTAAACGGGTATTTGAGCTTACAGGCTAGATAAAGGTCATTATAAAGTGTATGACAAAGATCCTTGTATAAAAATCTGAACACATGAATGGCGTTTGCTTTGAAATGTTTTAACGCATTAAAACGAAAAACATTATGAACGCTGTTTTCCGAAAATATAAAAATGAAAGGGTTCAGGAAATGTGTTTCCACGAAACACACAAAATGGGCATGCACTGGAAGTTAACTTACAACAGGAACAGAGCTGAACAATCTCGCAGCACCGACGTAAAATAATTCATGCAAATGTAAGCAAATAAAGAAATTCCTTGGCTCAAAATAATTACTCGATTTGTCATTCAAAAGCATGCGCTTTTTTACGTATAAATAAGAGCTTACAGGTGGCAAAGATAGTGGCGAAATTCCAACCGCAAAACTTCAAAACGTCCTCAAAGCGAAAAAACATATCTCGAAGGAGATTGAAAATCAATTCGAAGTTACCAGAAAGATTTTCCACACGATCGAAAAGAAGATAAACCTTACGCTAGCCATGGTATTTGTGGAGGTCTTTGTTATTGTTACCGTGGCTGCTGTGGTAGGAATAGAAGCATTTGTGCTGAGGAAAATTTGCAAAGGCGAGGAAGTGCCGTACTTCAAGCACGGACCACTTTTTGTTTCCAGAGGAGAAGCTTTGGCACTGATGGCCTCCAAATGATAAATTGGACACCCCTGGATCCTTGGATTTCTCAGAGGACAACATAACTTGGAAGATGTTTTTTTAGCAATAAATACGTCTTGCAGAGGCAATACTCAGTTGGGCACATTTTAGCAGCCTTGCATACTTTAAGACTGGCACCTTTTGGTAGCCTAGTATATTTTAAGACTGGCAATAGTGAACTGTTAAGAACACTGTATCGCTTTACAAAAGTTATCCTAAATGTTTTGTTTTTTGAAAAGTCTCTTGCTTCAATTTTCCACACATTTTTAGGCAGATGTATTGAGTTAGTTAGGATCAAGGTGGACTAAAAATTATAAGAAAATGAGTTGTATTCTACAAACTTAAAATTATGCTACATGTTATACATTTCATCTTGGAAGAAAAAAAAGCCCTCGAGCTTTTATATCACAAAGTTTAGAAGGTAATGAATGTCAATTGTTCAATCTATTCAATTTAGCAGGTTTCTCGCCAGCACAATTTACTTTTTAGCTTCGAGAAAATATAAATAATGTTTTTCACATTCCACTATTATTTTGTGTCCGTTATAAACTTTTTCAATACCCTAAATGTATCCATTTCTTCTTCATTTCCGTTGACACATTTTTTCTAAAAATTTGGTGCTTACCACAAGCCAAATTCCCGTTACTGATGAATTTTTTTATTCTCCTCATCTGTCTAGTTACGAGAGAGTCGGCATTTTAGAGAGAATATTGGTAGCAATCAGTACTAATGACGGGTTTGACGTCTCCCATTACAATTTTATTTGGCTCTTTTCCAAGTTGCGGAAGCCGCAACGAATTACGAATTTAATTACAAGAAAGTTGGTACAATTTCGTTGTTATCGCGCTATTAATTGCAAATCTACAGTGCTGTTTTCAGCCATGGTGGTTTTTGAATGTCTCGTATTCGGCTCTATCGCCGCTGTGGTTGTTAGCGAACTCTTCCTTCTGAAGAAATTATTCACAGAGAACAACTTTCCTCACATTAACAACGACACTTCGACACCAATCACAAGTTTATTTAGCAGTAGAAACGAATACGCATGATTACGAGGAAGTGAATTTTAAAGAGGTGCTACACCATAATGTTCCGCGAATACTGGAACAATTTAACTTCTGAGCACAATATTAATTTCTATTATTGAACCATAATGACAATCACCGCCTCCACTACTGTGAAAATGTCTCAATTAACATGGACAAAGGTGTAACTAGCACATGACAAGTGGATGTCAATCTATGAGATGTCTTACAAACTTTAAAGTGGCTCTGTACACTTCTACTTAACTACGCGACTTCATGATTAGAAACACTGCTTGAGGTGCGACCCTTCAAAGTGGCCTTGTTCTACGAACAAGCGGTTTTTAACTTTTATCAAAAGGATTTTAAACACGGAAATGACCGAATATTAGAGGTTTAGTAATAAGGTCTATTTCAAACTTGTAGCCTTTTTTATGATTTTACTATCTATGAGTGTCAAAAATTATTTTTCATGATCTGTATTGACTGTTTTGAACAAGATAAATACTGCTAAACCTAGTACACAACAACGGTTTTTTTTTTTGCATAATCAGCTAGTATCTCACGTGCGGACTTAAATGTAGGATGTTTTTGAGAACAACAAACATGTACACAACCGCAAATGAACCCTTGATATGAGAAAGTTTCGATGAGGAATTGTGTCATAGAGGCATTGAGACGTTATTTGTCTCGAAAGTTGCCGATTATTTATATATTTTATTCAACATGTAATTATCTCATGGTGCAATCACGTAGAGGCACACAAACTTAAATTTTTGGATGTTTTCAGAGACAGCACCAGCACAACCGCAGAAGACTGTGATTTCTATTAGCTATGAAGTGGAAAAAAACGTTCTGGGACGTAACACGTTCTGAAGTTCCCTCAAATTGGACGCAACTTTTCCTTTAAATTAATTTGCGTCTTGTTCTTTCATGGGGCTTTGAGCCAAGATGAGTGCATTGTGCAACCTTGGGTTTTTTAAGGGTCTTTTTTCCCTTTGGTAGAAAATGTGATTTATTATTTCTTGGCCAGGAGCCCGATGGTTTATTTGTGAAAGTCCCTGAGCTAAGAGTCAGCTATACTTAAATTTACGCTTCAATAATGACATCCGTTTGGAATTAAAAAAACTAACTGAGAGAAACTCGAGCATCCCTCTGGTATGTCCTTCGTTCTTGTGGAAAATTACCTTCAGTAAAAAGGATTAAAGCCTGTCTCTGTCTCGTGAATTTAGTCAGGCTCAACTAAAAAACATAACTAAGCTAAAAGTCTAATACATTTATGATTCGCCAAAAAGGCTTCCTCAGGTGAATGCGAGCCAATAATTTAGGAGCATTAAACATTCCACTCACCTCGTAGGCCGCTGTCCTCATGAACTGTTTAGCAGGTGCCTTCCAGATGGCAGGTACGGTAAGAACCCACTGAATGTCTTCTTCCAGAATCTTCGTTGCTGATTGGTCAGAGAGTTCTTCCAGCACGTGATCTTTGAAAAACTTCAGCGCGTGTGCAAATACAGTCACAGCTCTGACTAACTTGCCGTTAGCAGCTTTGATCTCAACATCTCTGTGAAGATCCTATAGAGGAAGTGATAATATTAATAAAAACATTCAAGGTGGAAACCACGTTGCGGTGGTCTATATCGATGAGATTTGAAAGTCGTCATCTAATTAATATACGGTATTTTGGTCAGTCGCTTCTCATTAATATTTCAAAGAGTTATTTGAAAATGTAAACATCTTTACATAAGTAAACTCAGTCAAATTCTTACCGGCTGTGTTTTATTTGGAAAATTCTCTAAAAACAGTTAGCGGTTACGTCCAGGTTCAAATAACATGGCTTGTTTTACAAATCACACCGTGAAGCTTATAAATGATACACCTTCATTTGGAACGACACAACTCTCGAATATACTGTGTTTCTTTGCTTTGACCGGCATTTTAGTTTCTTCAAAAAAAATTGTAATACATCATTTCATTTAAGAGTCAATCCTAACCGGATGAAGTGGAAAGTTTTAAAGTTTCAAATTAACTTTAATGAAATTCAAAATCACAACAATATTTTAATTAGTTTTACAAGGCTAGGAATGTTATTTACAATACAAAGTCAAAAGTGTAAATTCGGCAAGATATGAATTATTTCTAATTCTTGAAGATAATCGAAACAAATTATCCTCTTTTAAAATTATAAGTAATAGGAAAATCCTTTCCTCTTATAGCGAATCAAAGATAAGAAGTAGAGAAGCTGGTGGACAAACTCGACTGTACCTTGTTTGTGTGTAAGGCCATCTTAAACTTCTCAAAGTACATCCACTTTTTAGCGTCGTCTGGTTCTAAGTCATGATAAAAATCCCTCGCACCAAATCCAAACGAATGGAAGCTTCCATCAGGTTTCAGCAACAAAGTTGTGGGTATTTTCTGGTTGGTGACACCTGGATCGCCTCCTTCCCATCTACGCATCATATGCACGCTCTCGGGATCTCGAGTAAAAGCGAACGCATAACCACTGAATGTTGTTCCAAAATCTATGGCTACCACAACAAAGTACTGATGCTGTGTATGCACATCATTCACTGGCAGACCAGAGTCGATCGAGGCCGGGAGCGAGTCGGAATCTAATGAAGCTGATCTTGATGTTTGCCCCGATTCTTGGCCGTTACGAGATGATGAGGATGCAGAGTTCGATGAAGCATCAGCGCTCTCAATTATCGGACGAGAGAGCGAACTTTCAATTTTTTTCACATTCAGACTATTTTCTGATTTTCGAACATTTTCATCACTGGCCTCAACGGATTCCAGAGCTTCGGAATTTGATCTTTCGACGGCCCGCTGCAAATTTTGTAAAGGTGATGGAGCTTTCAGGTTCAGCCCCTTAGAGGAAGAAGAACGCACAGAGGTATCTGCCCCCGGCCTGTGTCCCTCATCTGGAGTGAAAATCAGTTCTTGATCATGATCAGAGTCCATGTCTTCGAAGTCTTTAATCAAACTGTCCGCTAATAACTCCAGAGATGTCGAGCAAACGCTCGGCGAATCGGAAAATCGCCGAGGTGATCCGATCGTACAGTGCTCCAGCAGCGCGCGCTCTTCTTCCGTCAGCGGGAAGTCAAATGGCGTCGGGGTATTTCTCCCATCGATGTAGATGGAGGGTAACGGTAGGTCAGAGTTTTCAAACTCGTTGTCACCATCTACCATTCCCAGATCCTCTTTGATCTTCTGGAGTTCATAATCGCTTAGTGATGGTGTTATGTCACTGTTATTGTTATCGTCGAATCTAAACTCGTGGTTAAACAGCAAGTCATCGTTGAGTTCACCCGCAGTGTTAATTGCTTGATCATCGCTCATGACTGGTTCAGCTGTTCCTCTTCACACGCTGCTGGTGGGAGGTAAAACTATTGTACAACTTATTCATACATGTGAGTATTCGAGTCATCTAAATTCGAATACTTCAGCCCATGATAATTGACAATGCGGGCCGAGCTGAATGTACAATAACTAAGCGGTAAAGGTTGAAGCACTTATTTGAATAAAGTTACATGGATGTGTTAAGGCAAGGGCGGCAAAACGATTGGACATACCTAGTGAATATTTGAATCTCTATACAAAAAGATCATTGAAACAAGTACTAAATCTCAAGGACTTACATTGTTATGACTCTTCGAGGACCCGGCTTAAGTTACGGTCTGTGGAAAGCTAACTATCAACCACTAATAGGGCTACAACACAACGGTAATACCTTCAGAGACATAACTTTTGCAAAACACCTGAATTCGTTAAAGATATCGAGATTTCACGGTCGAATACCATGAAATTTCAGGGCAAATTTCCCTCACTGACACCAACTTCATAAGAAGTTTATTATGCTAATTTGGTCGGTAATATATCTTCTGTTTAAACACGCTTTAGAGCAATAAACAAATTAGGCCGGACGATTTCAATGCGACGCCAGCCCAGCTACTAATTACAACTAATTACTTACGTATAAATAAACCCTTACAGTACTCATAGCAAGATGAAAAACTAAAAAAGTATTAATCATGTACAATACGTCGAGATACTTTCGCTAGGAATCATCTAGTAAAAGTCATAAGGTCTTAGCAGAAACATAGTTTTAGTGGTAGAGAATGTTCTCAAGAGGAAAATGTTACAGAAAAAAAAAATAACAGGACACCCTTGAGCCCTTCAGGAAAAAAAATTAGCAGATATATCACATAAGAACTAAAAGTAAGGAAAGTAAAATTGCTACCAACTCTATCGAGAACTTTAAGATAATTATGTTAAAAAAGTGAAAACCATTCTTAAATTTTTTTAAAATCAGTACCTTGAATCGATTTCACTCCCGCACTGTTCTTCGTTGTCTTATAGCAAAAATGTTACAGTTTTAAATGTGACAAGATACAAATCTGTTGAGGTATTTGCTTTTGACCCACAGGTCTTTCTTTGCCAGAACTAATTAAACAAGCGGATGACACTTCGACTAAACTGAACACATTGGCACGCCACAGTGTAGCAAAGAAAACTTCAAGTGGTTACTAACGGAGGTGATACCTGTTACTATCGTTAGAGAATTTTTTAGGGCCGCCATGGAATCTACAAAGTCTGTCACTCTATAACTTCGACAAAATTCACGGTTCAAGACGAACTCCAGTGAGTCAGTTTACGAATGAACGTTGGTTACTGTCTCGTGATTTGGAAGAAAGAGTAATGCCCCCATACATTTAGCATTTCTTTTGAGTTGGCCCCTAATGACAACCTGGATTATTACCTCTCCATCTTAATTTGTTTTGTTTACGTTTTGACGGGAAAACTTCCAATAAATGTAACAAGCAACTGTTTTAAGATAAAAGAGAACAGCTCGACAGAAACACTATAATATGGTAAATCAGGTTTTTGGTTCGCACTAATACCCTTACAGTCACTGTTACACGAACACGATCAAAGTATTTGCAAACTTTCTGCTTTCTTCTATGAAAAGGCATTCACTCAGGAATTCAAACTCGGCAAGCCTTTGCTCTTAACTATGTCAACAGTAGCAGAGAAGTAAACACAGTTCATTAGTCGCCTTGGTCGCCAAACAATGTACCACAGAAACTATAAGGAAATTTACATTTTGCCGATTCGATTTACACATAAGGACCATTAGTAAATGGATTGCCGATCTAAATTCTCGTTCATTTGGTGTCAGCGTTGTTGTTTTAGGTGTGTGTGAGTGAAAAGAATCAACAATATTCATTAATCAATGACAAGATGTCACAAAAGCCTCGCGAGCGATGCAAATCACTGAGCAGAGAATGAGTGTTTTTGGTGACAATTAACATTATGAATATGGTCAAGTAAGAAGACGCTAAGACAGCTACTTAGCGTAACGTTCCACAACATGTCAAAAACTCGGACTGGTTTGACACCTACACGTTCCGATTCCCGACACGGCCGGTCGAATTCGTTTCCCGACAAAATGATGGCGGACTCCTTAGAACCACCGACGAAGCCAAGTCAAAAGAGGCGAAGCTTTGACGCCACGGCTTCGACAGCTGCACAAGATCCTCTTCAGGATGGCAAAATACTTGTTCTAAAAGTTATTGGAAAAGTGAACTTGCGCATCGAGAGAAAAGATTATCAAGAGCTGATCAGAATAGTGAATCAAATCCCAGGAGATGTACTAGTTCTCATCATGGACAACTTATCAATCGATAGCTTGTATGCAGATATTCCAAGTAGTTTGGGTTCACTTGAAGCTCTTTTCACAAAGATATTTTACGACCGACAAGGACGGCTTCCTGATCACGAGCTGTGCGGCGACGATTTCATACATCACCTCGTTCGTTATTTTGTCGATCTTCTCAAATACAACAACCAGACATTTGCGAGTGCACGATCTAGAGAGCACATAAGAAACATATTTAACATTTGCACACAAATGGACGGATCTCTTTATCAACGGCTTGTTCAGAGAGCAGAGCAGTTTTCCAAGGCTCTGAGTGGCTTTTCTGAGCATGCTCTGGTCGAGGCGATAAAAAGATCATCAGCGACTTATCACATGAAGATGGAAGAGGCTTTAAAGGCAGAATTGGAGCGAGCTGTGAGCCACTACAACTCTGCTTTACGAAAACTCTCTGACGTTTCGTCAAAAGCAACGCGCATCAATTCAGAGTTCTCTTCGGTCGTTGCAGCAAACAGTCAAGCAGACATGGATGAAAAAACTTCACAATACATGAGGAAACTATCAGGACAAACTATCGAAGATAGATTGCTTTTTAACCAATCGCTTTTAAATGCTGTACAGGTCAATTCAAGAGACAAGCTTCTGATCCATGTCCTGATAGAAAAGTTGGAAGTTCGAATAAATCACGATAAAGAGGTGGGTTGAATTTCATGGTAAGAATTAAATAAAAATAACAATGGTATATCATGACAGTGTGTCAAAATTAAAATCAGTGTCAAAGAGACTAGCACCAGTTGCGAACATAAATCAGAGAAGACAAAGCTGCAAGGTAATCCTTTAATCCGATCATAAATCAAGTCCTTTAGCCAAACAATTGACTCTCACAATGTGACTTTCCACCCAGATGAATAGTTGAATACCCGTGAACCGTTGGGGAAATTTGATAAATTGCTCATTGAGAAGGGGTGTGGGGGGGGGGGGGGAAGGAGGGGAGAGAAATGGGGGAAGTAGGTAATTTTGCGATAGAAAATGATCCCTCTAAGAATAGTCCTAGTCGCTTAATGCTAAGGCAACCGAGGTGAACTCCAGGATAAAATAGGCCCCTTGGCTCGCAAGACTTGAACCTTAAGGCGGGGGTAAACCTGAAAAAATGCCCATTTTTCACTCATTTTTCACAGCTAGGACTTAATTCAAAACTTAGGCAAACTATATATCCCTGGAAAGCTTATGACTTGAAGATCATGAAAAAAAATATTTCAGACTCAACATGTCAATTGTAATAGGATACCACTCATTTAATTGAGCCACCTGCTGGGTTCTACCAGGGGTTACTTCAGAAAAGATAACTCCTTCTGGAATTAATGAAAAATAACGTTTTTAGTATCAATTCAAAGAAGACATGTTGCTTATTGTTATAAGCAGAGGGATTTCTAATATGTTGAAAACATTTTAAATGATGATCAATTAAATTTGACATGGAAAATCAGAGGGGTGTTTCACTTCATAACTTTAAGTACATACATCATATGGAAAATTGCTCTGCTTATAACACAAAACTTATCAAAAGGAACAAATGCTGAAAATTTCAGATCAATTGGATAAATTGTTGTCAAGATATCCTTTCTGGAAGACAAAATTATTGCGTAATGAGAAAATGGCCTTTAAACTTACAGATAGCAATCAAACTTAATTTTTTACAATATGTAACCACTATAGTGGCCCAAGTGTCCATATTTTGTCCACAGGAGTATCTAAAAGTAATTTAAAAACATCCTGGTTCATAAGTAACTCCTTCAGCTTCTCGAAGGGCTTCCTCTCGACGAGTCCTCAGAAGTTGCTCCCCTTGACGCCGTCTCTTTTCCTTCTGCATAACCTGCAAATCGGACTTAGCCTATCTTTTACTGTCTTTTGCATGTGTTGCCACTCTTGTACAAACACCACCAGGGATACAAAGCCTCTCCATGATTTTTAGCCTACTAAAAGACTCGGCGGTTAATGTCATATGATTTCCCTAACTGGGTCACACCACTGGATGGTGGAAGTGGACTGGATTCCTCACAGGAACTACACTGAAGGGAAAACTGTAACCCCCACTCTTGCACTTTTATCTTCCTCAAGAGTTAAGGTGCCTAAAGACAAATCAAGTGAAAATTGTTAGATAAATCGGGCAATTTTGTTATAAGCAAAGTAAAGACCTCAAGTCAGAAATACACATTCTGTGATTTTTCCCCATAATTTTTTGTTTACAGTGTATATGCACAATACCTAAAAATCTTTCTCTTACCCAATCCAAGATTTAATAGATAAATCAGTGTATTTAGCAGGGAAAAACTGGAACTATGGGTCGATATGATATGGGAAATAAGTCATAATCGAGAACAGAGAAAGACAGAGATTTAAAAAAATTTCTCACCTTTCTCACACACGTGTGCCTTTGAGACGGCCGTGGATAAATTTTCTCATTTATTAATCTAAATCCCTTGCTTTCCTCGGTATTGAAGGTATACTCTTCATCAGAGCTGTCTAAAAGAAGCTCCTCGTCGGCATATTTCATTTTCTTTCTGGAGGAACCAACGGTTTCTTTAGAGTCCGAGTCAGAGAGCTGATTTTCATCCAGCGAAGTGCTCGGAGTTGAGGCGGCGATTTCGTCAACATCGGGAGCTGTTTCTTCAGACTCTTGTTTTGTTTTCGCCTTCCAGAAAAACTTCTCTTTCTTTTCTTCCTGTAGACAGATCTACTTTTCTTTCCGACCATTTTCGATATAACTTTTCCTTTGATTATAACTTTTCCTTTGATTGCTCCGAGTACACCGAGTGTCACATCCGACCAAAACTGCCTCTAAATCTATCCCATAATGGGTTTGACCCTAGAAAACCCTTCAGATAAGACTACATAAAGTATCTCTCGTTAAATCCTGCCCGTTTGGGAGCTTGGTTGCCAGAATAACACATCATAAACAACTGAAAAATCAAAAAATGCTCTTCTCGTTGCCATGGTAACCACACCATTAACCAGAGCGGGAATTTTGAAATCGCTCAAAAAGGCAAAAATAGTGAAAATAAGTAGAAAATTATTTTTCCACAGCGAAGTTGAATACCCAAAGCTGCAAATTCCGAGGAAAACAAAAAACTCAGTTTTTGAGCAAATTTCAGGTTTACCCCCGCCTTAATCCAGTCCCTCATTAATATAAACAAACTTTTAAGTGGTGTATACCACTCCCATGAAACCAACTGGCGAATTTCATAACAGATATGAACAGAACCTGGTTGGTCTCCCTCGTAGCGTTACGATGTCACGCAACGCTCCCTGCAAACACGGTAGGCTAATATAAACACAAATTATTTTGCTTAATTAAGGTTCTACAGCTTCTTAGCCAACTAAGAAAAGAATTCAAAGTATCACGTGACGAGCGCGTGCTACCGCTGCTCGAGAGATTTCACCATGGACATCGCCTTGTGCTGCAGTTGTTGGATGAATCTCTCAAGGGCGTGGTCAAAGACGATGGCGAGAAACCAGACATACCCACTATAACCCGTACACTGGCCAGTGGTGCAGAGTCTGGTGACGTCAGCGCTGTTGAAGAAGGATGTAGTAGTGACACTGACGTGTTTGACACTGTCACTCAACTGGATGATGAAACAGGTAATGGCGTCTTTTACACTCCTGGCCCTTGGGAGGTTTATTCTTTAGCGCTGCATCTTAGAGTACCAGCAAAACCGTGCTTTTGGTGATTCCTGAATAATACTTGTTTGGTTGAGAGTAGGTTGATGGGTTAATTGTTGGACGATTAACGGGTTTACATGGATATTTGATCAAACGGATACATGGGCACACCTTTCATGGTCTCTAGAAACATCACTTCCAATTTGGGAAATACTTCTGTCGCTACATGTGTTTCATGGGTATGGTCTATATAAAATCATTAGACGTACTCCTTTTTAAGACATAAAAAAATTATGAATAAATAGAACAAAAACCCTACTAAAGACAATAAAAATCACGGTACCTCCAACATAGTGACAATTCACTTTCAACTGGCATCAAAATAACATTCCTCTTTCAGAATTTTCTGCACTGAGTTCTCCGTGCAGCTCTAATGAAACTGACCATGAACAGAAAGAAGAATCAACACAAAGCAACTTCCTACCTCAAAAGGTTTCTACGCAAGAACCGATTGATGAACAATCTGGCCTACTAAAACAGCTGCAGGATAAACAAAAGGAACTTGAAGCAGCTCAGGAAATGGTTCGAAATTTATCAAAGAGGGAGAAAACTCTCATAGAAAGGTATTACAACAAGTAAATCCATTCGATCTATTTCGCGGGTAGAAAAAGATATACACGGACGCAAAGTTTTCATCATTCAGAAGAGTCTCTTCGCCTAATACTCTTTTAAACACATATGCACCCATGCTATCGATATTGTGAAATAAAAAACTGAAATTCTTGATATGATGACAAGAGCTAATGATTACAAAAAACTTTGTCTCTATAGAGCTGGCGGTGCAAGTGGGCAATATGAAGCAAAATCTGTGTTCTGATTGGCTACCCGAGCGGGCAAGATGAACCCATCTTTGCTCGCTCGGGACTACCCGCTTTGATCCCGCATAAGAAACAAATTTCTTGGAGTAGAAATGCAAAGTTCGTATTTCGACAATGTAGGCGATTAAGTCGCAAAAAGCGGCAGAAGATCTATAGACAAAACAAAGAAAACTTAACAATTCTCGTGGGTTTATTGTGCTTTAGTTGGCTTTCTTTCCCGTCTCTCGAAATAAAAAGTCTTGATTCTTCATAAAGTGATGACCTTCTTGCTATACAATATTTCCTTTCTTGATCAAGCTTGTTCGGCCAAGATGGCTGGATACTAGCTTCGTTCCTTTTTCTCGTTTTTATGGACCTTGAATTCGTCTCAGTCCATAAAAACCAAACATCTTGACCTCACACTTGGTCAATAACTCATACGTCATGTTTCAGATTACAAGACCAAGCACAGAGACAGCTCAAAAAAGGCGGTAAATTCGAGGACCTTTCCACAGGCGAGTGCCGACCGTCTGTTCTGGTCGAGCGTTATGACAACTTGTATACACAGACACGGCTGGACGCTATGGACGAGTTAGACGAGGTTGAATCGCTTGAAAAGCTGGACGAGAACAGCGACATTAAAAACAAAATACTCTTTTCAGTTATAGTGGTAGGTGCAATGTTGTCAGTTCAGTTAGGGTATGTCTTGTGACGATACGATACAAAAATTGATAGTGTCAATGTGTCACCCTATGGGCGTATCGTCTGGTGGTGCGGAAAGAAATCTGTTTTGATTATGGTTATATGGTAATCATCGATCAATCGACCAAACATTAGTTCACCTTTACCTATCTTTCTTGAAATAAACGAATGCTTACGATTCATTTTACCCAATCCGCAAGAAACTAAGAGACTACCATCCCCCCACAGGTGGCTTTCCGCGCGGTACAACATGCACTCACAGAAAAACAACACAAGCTTAAAAAGCTGTTAGATATTCCGGATGAGAAGACCAAAGAAGAGTTCGCACAGGATATACAAGACCGCATCAATGACTATTTTCGAACGACAGGAGCACGTTTGAAGATCGACAGTATCAAAAGGGTAATTTGCAATCACAAGAAATTTATGATGAATTAAGTATCAGGTGTAAAACTAAAAGAATGAGGTTAGCGAGGAGGGCAGATTTAGTCTTTTGAAGACTATCATAATACTAGAAATAAATTGACCAGCAAGCATCCAACAACACAGAACACTTAAACAAGAGTTTGTGTGATTTAATTCGAGTACATATTTACCTTTAGTACTCTTCATCTTCATCTTTCCTTTTCAGGAGGTCAGTAAACAGTTGTGGGGAACGTTGTACGATTTTCCTGAGTTACAGAATTGCCCCAAGTTAAGGGAATACATGGACGAATGCGTGCGCTTGTCCTGGATGATGGCTGTTCAGATTCCACCAATGATCATCGAGTATGAAGCTACTGAATTCTCTGAAAAACTTCATGGACGATTCATGACCTCGGACATGACATCTGTTGCGATTAAGTATCATATTTGGCCAACTTTGATTGACTCACAGGGTGGTCACGTGCTCTATAGAGGCATTGTGGTCACATAACTTGTACGTAAGCAAAATTTCCGCAGAGGAAGGTTTGACGAAATATCTAAATGTTAAATTTCAAGAAATTCATACACAGATAACGTTTTCATGGTTCAGAAAATAAAAAATCCCGACGAAAGAGTCGTTTGACTCAATACAGAAGGCAAAATTCACTGTAACTTCGGAAACATTCTCCGCATTAACTCTAAGATCAAGACCAAAGGAATAGTGGTGTTTATTTTCTTAGGAAGATGCATTGTTAGTGTAACAGTGCACAATCTATATTTCAAAATCTTTAGCTCATGGACAAGCACAGGTAATCGTAAAAGAAAGACTTCCATGAAGATTTCAATTGATAAGTTGGTATTATCCAAACCTAATTCGAATTTTGAACAACTGAGAATGTCTAATTTCCTTGTTCACTTGTAACTTATTGCGGTGTATTCTGGAAGTGGAACCGGCTTTTATCTTTCACTAATGTCAACAGTTACAACAATGTCTCATGCTCAGTCTACCTTAGACAGACGTGGCACGTTACACAAGCTGCTTTTGTTTTTACTTTTTCTGCTCTAGGCATTCAACATTTGCTATTTGCTATTACAGAAAGTCTGTCCCATATTCATTCCTCTTTAGCCACATTCCTTGTATGTCCCTTTGTAAGTAAGAAATGGCAAAGAATACGTTCACCTTTGGCAGACAGGACCATGCTGACATGCCTGAGTAGTAGTGGATAAACCAGCTAGCCCAGTCCCCCGCGTCCTGTTTGCTGTATCAGTTCTCTAATATTCAACGCCACTTGTTCAACCAAAGGTCGCGTCCGTTTTATTTTTTCAGCAATTTTGTTTACTTCCTCAATCAACTGCAAAACACCAAGGAGATAAATGTCAAATGACACGGAACATAACAAAGTGCCAATATGATGTTTTAGTGTAAAGCATTATTAAATAATTATTCGCCTCCGGCTCAGTGAATATTGCTGAATAATCCCCGAGAAAAAGTCGAGGGGATTATTCAACAATACAATTGTCGAATCATTGTTTCAGTATGACTGCTTAGGTGCTTTCGAATTATGTTGTAAATATTCGTTTTGATTTTGAAACCATTCTGTTTTGTTTGTTTTGATTACTTGTAACGAGATAAAGAGCCAGTTTCCACTAGAATTTGATAGGTTTATTTAATTCGATCAGCAAAAATTCATATTTTTCTTTAGAAAAGTGAAACTTAATAAGATCTTTGCGCTCTTCAAAATTAGATTTTTTATAGTGTTCATCACTTCCTCGGTAACGCTGACAAGCGCGAGGCAGCCATTTTGAAATTTAGCGCTCCCGCTATAATCAACTCGCGCGAGGTGATTAAAGCGAAATATGACGCAATCCTGAACCAATCAGGACGCGCGCATCTCTATATACAATCACCGGAGCAAGTATACTAAGCCGAGATTTTACCTCGTGCAAGCACTGTTGTGTTTGTAACAGCTCCTCATCCTGGTGATTCGGTCCCAGGTCCTGTATCTGTTCCTCAACCCACACGGACAGCTGATCGCGCTGTTTCTTTTTGTGACTGACAAAATAAGAGGAAAGAGCGTCACAAACATGGTTGATTTACGAATACGGTTTTATTTGTACTTAATACGCACGATGGCACTGATAAAGGATCAATTCAAATCAAAACACTGGTGTTTACTTTTAAGCTTACTCTGCTTATGTACTTTGACTCTGCTATTCAATACAGGTTTACGTTCTCCGTTCGACTTTAAAACCGCGGCGTGAGTTTGATTTAACAACGGATTTGACGTGGTTTGGCTATAACTGTATGCCACATCGGCGAACAGAAAAAAAAAACTACTTTGACCTTTGATTTCGGTGTTATTACAGCGTGTTCGGAAGATCTTTACCCAAAAGTGACAAAAGTACTACTGAAAAAATTCACGACGTAAACTGAGAAAAAATACATTTACCTATAGGCAACTTTCATGTCGTGAAACTCTTGAAGAACATTTTTCATGTGGGTAACACGTTCCTGGAGATTCCCTTCCTTTTTTAGCGCACAGAAAAAGCCGCTCTTCGGCGCTCCTTCTGTTGCATCCAGCTTTAACCTGTCACATTCAGCTTCTATATCCCACTCTCCTTCGTTGGTGTCTTCTTCCTCGCCAACTTCTCCAGCAGAATTTTCATTGTTTTCCTCTTCAGAGTTTTTACTCGGCGACGAAGTTGTTGAAGGACTAGACACCACCTCTTTTTCGCTGTCGATGGAAGTGCGGGGAGATGAACCTGGATGTGTTGACGAAGAAGCCTGCACCTCCGCTGCGTCTGACACAGTGGGTTGCAGCGGACTACATTTTGTACGAGTGGGCAGAGTGAAGGATGAGGGAGGTAACAACACAGCTCTTCGTTCAGCTCCTCCTGTTGGTCTCGTGTGGATAGGGGGTGCAACGGAAGCTGGCATTTGAGCGGGTTTTGATGCTGGCTCAGGCTGTACTTTGGAATGGACCACAGCTTTTGATGAGTCTGAAAACAATAACCGACGGTTTTCGCACTTTTGGATTTAGCTTTCGGAGAAGACTCTTCGATAAGTTTCCTACGTAAATACTCATCCAAATTGTCTACCTCCCCTTAAAATTCAAAAGTACTCAGTTGATGTAATTTCGAACAAGTACTAACAGACGAAGTAAAATGTGGCATCTTACCGCGTTCATCTGTTCGTACTCTTTTTGATCCTTCTCTGCCGTAGAAAGATTCTTCCCCTGAAGACGAGGGAAACACGAAAGATTCTTCCCCTGCTTTCCTCTCGCAGGGATGAATAATTGTTCTCATTTGAGAAGTAGGTCGGGGCGGAGAGGTCCGAGGTTTTGCTTCGTCATCCTCCTCTCTAGCAGTGACACGCACGGACGACATGCGTGGGAATAGGTTCGTCGACATAGATATTTCGGCGACGTCAAAAGACTCTCTTAAGTAATCGGGTTTTCTTGGCCTGGGACGCTCCTTAAAGGTTTCTGAGGCAATCCTACATTATCAATAAGGAAAAAATAGCCATAAGATCAATCAAGTGTCTTGACCTAAGTGAAGGTACAGTTCCATTGTAGTTCTTTATCATTCACTTTACCTATGGAGTCACCTGGGAGGACAAAATAAAAGAGTAGCTAGCGAAAGGTACAGAAAGGAAACCAAAGTTTAAGACGGCCCTCTACTAACTCTAAGGACACAGAGTAGAAATGGAGAAATATGTTTTTCGTCTTGTCACGAGCGTGGGACAAGAAAATAATTCTGGGTCCCCAAGAGGAATCGAACCTCAGACCTTCAGATTCCGCGCTCCGATGCTCTTTCACTGAGCCATAGAGACTCTATGGTAAGCAAGGCCCATGACGAAGTTCATATAAGTAGAATTAGTCTTATTTATTGTAACAGTCCTTAGCAGACAATGAACTAGTTGGCTACAAAGAAGAAATGAGTATCGATTCTAATTAGTCAAGAGGGACGTTATCATAGAAAACTCAGTGTTTTAAAAGTCTGGTGGCTCATTTTGCAGTACTGGATTCCTTAAGGAATATTCCTTTTAAACAGTTTGCTCCGGTTCACTGGTACTATCTGAACACAATGAACTATGCTTTCGTTCACACTGTTCGTGTGCTATAAGCTTTACAAACAGACAAGTCTGGGATCGCTTAGCTGAGTTTTAGAGCTGACAGAACATATAGTTAGCCTGTTTTGTTTAAAGAAGCCCAATTAGCAGCTCAATATCAGAAAGTATTAGGAAATTCAAGGAATGTATTTTCCCGAAACCTTTCAACTTGCCAGCTGTATGTGGAGGGCTGAATCGAGTGTGCTGCGTGCGAACTCTTCAGTGACGTGGTATCTGGCCCATCAAGTTTTGGACTCATCACTCGTCTGGGCCTCGGTTTCCCTCCTCTTTGTCGAACTCTATTGGCCGTTACTCTTCTCCAGTGAATTGCACAGCGATACACACACTGGTGTAAGGAATGAGCAACCTACCAAACAAAGGGATCGCATATAGTTGAAAATGAAATAGTGTAAGGTACATTCGATGAATAAAATCCAATAAAGACACGTCGTTACCTCCAGTTGTCTTTCTTGAGCTAACCTTGACCTCTCTGATGCCAAGTGAAACCCAACCTAGAATCCGAACACGTAGAATGAATGTACCTTTCATCCATGACACATGCTTAGCATATCTTATTCATAATTAAACTACGGGGTTTAAAATTTACAATCTTTTTACTCCATGCACATCTACACAGGATGCTTTCGACATTGCTGATTCCCGCCGTAGGCAGACCGTTTGTCACATATGAACCTAATATATAGCATTCTTGACAAAGGAGTTCTCGTAAACTCAGTTCGTAGAGCATCTCACAGCGAAATCGTAAGATCTGAGGCTCATGGGGAACTCAGAGAGAACATGACAGTGAAATAACAAATGCCAGACAACACACGATTAAAGAATGATGATCTTACTTAGGACGTAAAAAAAAAAAACAATTCTGGAAGGCGTGCTCCAATTAAAGAAATGACATAAAATGCGGGGATCATTTCTTTACTTGTACATGTATATCATCCACAAGTCAAAATATTACTTATTTAGCTATAAAGTTCATTAACACACCTTCATCCACTGTTTGACACCTGATCGCAAAAGCCTGTGTCTTCGTTCTTCCAAAGCTCGGGTGATTCGAACTGCTTTCTTCTTGCGTGAGATTGCGTACTCCAAAAGGGCGTAAAATGCCTTTAAAATCACAAAAAATTAAGCATTGGTTGTTGTTGCCTTAGTTATGACTGATAATTGACATACCTGAAGCTGGCTTTTCCAGAATTCTGCTACCAACTGAGTTACGCAAGCACACGTTGCGAGCAAGGTAAATGTTAGTATGATCTTCAAGCGAGGCAATTGTTAAGAATTACCGCATTTACATACCTGCCATTGTCCTGTCCTATTGTCTGCTGAACCCCTATTATCTAGCCTAACACCTCACCTTTACTTTTCACTTCAAAAATTCCATCTACATGCCGTAGATCGGAGAAAGCTCGGAAAACTAAATTATCGTGCGTAACAAAGCGGCGATTAAGTTTGGTTTACATCTGATTGGTTGAAGGGTGGCGCAATTCTCCTAGACCAATCACGATGCAAAGTAAGGAAAAACCAACGCAATCACGGAAAAACTTTCGACCATTAACTGAAACTCCTTGATGTATGTTTAACACTTACTCACCTTTCTTTGCAGTGTAACACTCCAATGCCACAAAGCCAGTACTGTCTGTCTCTTTTCGTAAACTACAGCGCCATGCTAAAATTTACAGTTGATTGTTATCTAGTGAACTTAAAGGCATAAAATCTGGTGTGGAATATATTCATGCATTTGTTGAGCACAAGATAAAACTCATAATATTGTTCAGGTGCATAACTTTATGGAAGGTTTTGTGGTCTTTCTACAAAATGTAGAGAGTTTTTAGCATACCAATATAGGCACCACTCCTTTTAGAACGACACTTAAATATAAACAATATGGTGTCTTAGAATGCTTGCCTGTTTCTGCCATTTCCTGAAAAATGCGACAGTAATTCTTCGATTGTGAAGCCACATACTCTGCCTTTGCAGAATCTAAAGGGAAACACATTTACAAACTCTAATTCTTATTTAATCAGTTGTTTAGCTTGTATGGGGCAAGGGCTTCGCCTAATGTAACTGATGGGGAACATTTTAACAAACAAACCACACAAAGATCATCCTCTGTGTTTGAGGAGAAAGACTTTTTTAAGTTTACATTAAGCAAAAAAAAAAAAAACATCAACCAAGACTCACCTTGATCCTAAAACACAGGTGTATGTAGCCTTTCCAAGAGAACATGGCTTTCTTGAGCAGTGCCTTCTCATAGTGGTCGAAAGCCCTGTTTCTCAGAGTTTTGTCATGTACCGACTTCCGTTTAAATGACTTCCATGCGCGGAATGAGCGGTACAATTTACCTGGCGAACAAATCACACTGTCAATGCAAACCGAGTTTGCCTCCATTGGAGCGTGATCCATTGCCACAGACTGATAATAGTTTAGAGTAACACAGGCGAATGAGCTGAACAATCATTAAAGGAATAAAATCATCTCAGATTTTTACGCGCCTTTAAAAGCTGAAGTGGTAACAGAAATAGAAAGAAAGCAACCGAAGCCCAACAACCGAGATTGGGTGTACAATGTTTCTTGATGTAGGAGAAAAAGGGGAAAAAAAGCAAAGTGTACAGACCTTTATCAAGTTTCTGCTGAATTTCCCTAACACGTTCCCACTGTTGCCATTTCCTAACTGCTCGGTGAGCTGCAAATTCTCTCCAAGATGAAAAACACTGAAAAGGAACCAAATATCTCAAGTAAACGTCCTTATCTTTTACTAAAATTGTCGCAGAGGCTCCTGTTGAAGACTGATAACTTTTTTCGCTATCAAGTGACGAACTGACTGACCGTCTAACTATGTGACTGACGAACTGACCACACGTAGCTGACTGTCTGAGTGAATGACTGGATGATTGATTGACCGACTGAATGCACGTATACTACAGCTTTGTTTGGATCTCTCACTTACCTTGAAAAGTATTTCTTTTGCAAAAAATCTGTCACCAATAATTTTATTCCTTTTCTGCTCTTTCTCTACTGTACTGTTTTTCTTCCACGTTTCAAATGCAGATCTGAAGAACATGAAATGTATCCAAGGAAATTTAATCTGCGACATCAAAGGGGAGACTTCACTCTTTTGCTCTTCCTTGATCAAATTAACCTTCCTCCTCCAAATAAAAAGTCTCTTCCATTTAACAATTTTGTACTCTGTACTTTACCTACCCCTAGTACGATAAGAACAGCTCTTAAGGGATATCATTGTCGATTGAAATCCTCTCGTACGCAAGACATAAAATTCCCAACCTTGATAAGAATCAGTACGATGACAATCCCAATAAATATTTTCGTTACCTCAGTCGATCCATATTGCGGCTTTGAAGTCTCTCTTCACAGTGTGTTTGAACAGCCTTTACATGTTGGTAATGATCCTAAAGAGAAGAAGCACTGAGACAGTAGAGCAGACTGAAAACCTTGCCCTCTTTCGATCATTGACTATCAAATGTACCACCTCTCAGCATATGAAGACTGCTAATGCCTGAGCCAGAGATTACATGTTAAGCAATCATCAAATACTATTCAGGCAAAAGAGACACTGCTCACACATTAGCTCACATAAAGCTATGTTACGAGACAGTCAAACGAGTCTCTCCGTCATGGAATACACGGAACTAAATCTCCAAATGCTCACCTTCCAAGCACCGACTACTTGTGAAAGAAGACGCCGTTGATAATGAAGGCAAGCACGAGTCTGTTTTCGCCATTTCACCTGTCTGAAATAAACAAACTGAAAGAAGGACAGAAAGGGAGGTAACAATTAATATCGTTTGAAAGTCCTTAATTATGAAAATGTTACGATTTCATCTGGTATTAAAGATAGCCTTTCAAAAAGATCTTCCTAAAAGTTTCAAAACTTTTGTTACACATCCTCTAAAAGCCATTCAGTGTACTCAGAAAGCTATCCCTACCAATTCCATAGCAAATGTACTTGTCACAGCAAAATTGCTGGCTGTTTACATGAGCAAAGAAAACTTGTCAACGGGACTTGCCATGGAAAACTGGTGCGCCAGAGTACAGATTCCTCAACAATTCCCCGTTGTATAGATTTGATGTGTCATTTGACGGACAAAGGGACTTGTCAGGAATCTGTACTAACAAGGAAACTTGTCAAGGGAGAATTTGTCAAGGAAAAGTTGCTGATGTAAATCAGAAAAGCTTAAACGTACGATGGAATTACTCTGCATTTATGTGATGGATGACAAAATTGTCACAAAGAAGAGTTTTTATAGCAACCGTGGATTTCGAGAGCGGTACTCACCCGGTTCCATGCAGTCCAAGTCCTTTTTAACAGATTGATGTAGTAATGCCTTACTGATAAATGCTGCAATGAACGACTGGTGAGAAAGAAAAATAACCAAATGTAAAGGGAGGTTCATCATGGTCTGCACACGTCCCTGGAAGAATGGAAATATTAGCCCGACATTTTTAGTCTTTTCAAAAGCAATCCGTTTTCCCATCCCTAACATCCATGTTGCTTTTTAGAATAACATTACCATACTGAAACTGGGGAAATGTCTCCTTAGTCCTTACAGCAAAGAACACACAATGAGATGCCACAGAAGTTCTGACAACAGCCTATGGAATATAGCCACCTCTGATCGTTCTGGTTGTAACAAGCATTTGACAAGAAAAGAGTTTGCTGTCTTAGAGCATTCCCATCGGCCCAATTAATCACTTGTCACTGATGAGCAATACCTTGCTTTCATTTCTTGGTTGAACTCTCTCCATCTTCTTATTCCCATCAGTAACAATCTCTGATGGTAATGATCATCGGCAACAACCTGAAAGTCAAGTTTGAAACACTTCATCAGTCACCTACGATCAACATGTCGTCCCGGTATCATTCAAATGATGCAACAATTCATTCCCTGCTGAAGGCGCAATGTGTCTGATTAAATCCACAAAAAAGGGCACAAATATTTAACCACAGTTGTAAGGTTGGGCAGACTTTCAACAATAGGTAGTTTCTTATCATTTCGTCTTACTAGCATTTTGGAGAAGGTGGGGTTGTTTTGTTAATAAAAATTATCAGTTTTCTTGACAAAGTGAAAAAGGGGTATTATGAACCCTTGGATCTTCACCCCTGGCTATCCTCGTATTTTAACAATAAGACAATAAGCAAGATATTTCTATCGCGTGATACTTAATGACGGAGAGACCCAAATCGATCATCGGGTATATAAAGTGAGAGCGAATAATCTAATTGGTTTTTTTAAAACTTAAAAAGACAGACTCGTGTTCTTTCTGAGTAACGATACAAATAAGTGATGCCATGTGCAGATAATTCACAAATGCTCCACGCTCACTATCACGCAATAGATAGCGAGTAGTGTAGCCACTTAGATTGCAGAGATTGAAAGGCTGATAGAGTAAACAAGAATCTCTTTCTTTCTCAAGAACAACTTTTACTGCGAGTTAAGATCGCGTTTATGCAAGTATTCCAATGCTGCAAAAAACCGTAGGAGGCTGTTGTAGCCTACTGACTTGAATTACCAAAATTTTGAATTTGAGAATTTTTGGCACAAAGTTTGCCACAGCCGATGTTTTTTTCACATGGGCCGCAACAGTATCCCAGAAAAATAAGGCCGTAGACTCACGGTCGCTCAACCAGAAATCAGTGCCTGCGACCATATCAGAGATTAATCGGGGCCATTTAAAAACCTCGTTATTCTGTCAAGAAATTAATATACAGATACTAAATATCTATTTGGAGTGTTGAGTGGATCACAAACCTCAAGCCTTCTTTCACGTAACACTTTCCGTGCTCGTTGAACCCACAAACGAAGACAGTGCCTCTTTACAACTTCATCATTATGAAGAATGGCCTTGACAAACAGAAAAGAAATTTCTCATTTGATGTATCCTTCCTTTCAACCCTTTACACCCTAATATCAATATGCATATTCTGTTCTCTCTACATTTCCACAGGTGCTGACAAGGAGAATTTGTTTAACAATCAAAAGCTCTATTAGTTGCTGATCATTTCCTTAACTCTTTTGACCTCAATGTTTGATTCAGGGGTGATAACGTAAAGAGAAATTAGAAGCTAATCACCTTAAAGGGTCAAAGGCTTAACCAATCAGTCATATAATAATTTCAAAATAATCTCAAGTCTTAGTCTAAGGAACTACATCCAAAGTATACTTCAGATGTCCAAGCTCTACTCGGAAGATTTGTCCTGTCAAAAAGACACTGTCATACCATGCGAGCAGCGTTCCCTTCCATCAAAAGGCAACTCTGCTTGCAGGATGACAATGTCAATGTCAGAAATGTAATTCAAATCCACCCCAAAAAGAGATGCTCCTAAACAACAGGTAAAGCCTAAATGGATGTACAGATAAGTAAGATTTTTTTGCTTCTAAAGTTTGTGTAATCCCTGGCAAAAGTATCTCCTGTATACAGGTAAGCCAACTGTGCTTTTTCATTCGAAATCAGCAGCAAATATAACAACAAAAATAAAACAAAACCAACACAATGGACTCATGAATTAAAGTACAACAAAAATTGAAAGTGGACAATTTTATACCATCCTTTCCATCATTCTGATGTCCATCTTAAGCTGGTATTTCCTCCACCACAAGTAAAATAACTTGGCCAAAAGTGCTTCACTGAAATGAAAATTTACAAGTAAAGCCATTACGATACAATACATAATTCAACTTAATAAATGGCTTGATCAGCCATCAGCAAAGTCAAATCCAAACAGTTTGAACTTTTTCCACTGGCTTTGAAAAATAACTCTCCATTCACAAGGATATGTCTAGAATAAATATAGAAATACAACTTTAAAAAGACCTGACATGTCTAAAATCAGTATCTGACTTACCGCCTGAACTTCTTGGAAGCAAGGATAGTTTCTTTCTGAGAATGCATGAGATCAACAAAAATCATCATTTGGCAAAAATACCTAAAATGAAGGAAAGCTGACTTACTTCAAGAAAATCACATCACTTTAATAAAATTGTGACAATCATTAAATTTCACAAATGCCATCATCACACAATGCATACTATGTAAATAATAAAATAAATAACTAAAAGTCCTCTTCCCTGTAAAACCTGCCATACTTTAAAAATTCATAAAAGTGTTGCGAAGAAGCTAGAGGCTATTGCTTCAGCATGTCAAAACATGGGTGATATAAAACAGTGAAATAAGATGGCCAAGGCTTTGAAAAACTACAAACAAATCAAATGGTGTCAGCAGAATTGCAAACTTCAGTGAGACAATTTTTTTCTTCGTGATGACTACCAGAAAAAGTTAACTACAAACCTGGGCAATGCTTTTTCGCGGAAATGATAATCAGCTTTTGCATACTGAGATTTTCTGAATCGTCTCCACTGACAGTACCTCACCCAAACAACAAAGAGTTTCCTCTTCAGCTGAAGACTAAATTAAAACATAATATCAGTAAGAAAAGAATAAGAGGCTATTATAAGATGCATCTCACAAACCAAGGATCCAGATGAATGATGACCCGTTATTTTCCATGGAACAAAATATAAAATCTTATGAATTAGATCCAGACACTGATACAACCAGTATAAAAGTAGTGTATCTGTAGAATAAAAAGAAATCACCAAAAAAAAAACAAAAAAAGACAAGGGTCTACAAAATATAGCAAAATAAACTCCTTTAAAATTTTTGCATCCTTGTTTTTATCAGCTGGAATATTGTTTTACATCTCAG
This sequence comes from Pocillopora verrucosa, assembly GCF_036669915.1. Taxonomy (NCBI): domain Eukaryota; kingdom Metazoa; phylum Cnidaria; class Anthozoa; order Scleractinia; family Pocilloporidae; genus Pocillopora; species Pocillopora verrucosa. The sequence continues at coordinate 19,645,452 of NC_089312.1, read as the reverse complement.
GAAGAAGCACAAGTAAAAGCAGGAGCAGAGTGCCTTCATTAGTGTACATCTGTATGTACCATACAACTTCTGCAAAGTTTCATGCCAACTTTCTTCTTAAAGCCACTTTTTATTCCAGAGCAACATGTCTTTATATATGTTGTTTATTTTTCATACTTGTAATGTGCTCTTGCTCTCTTGGACACTGCATGAAGCTTCAGCTCCTCAGAATGCTCACATTGCTTTAGCCAAATGCTCCACACTCTTTGAAGTTGCTAAAAAAAAAAAAAAATGATTGACATGACATTTACATTCCAGTTTGCTTGTAGCCCGTATTTTTTGTAAAAATATTATGGAAATTTATAGATCCCCTCACTCCAAAAAACCTCAGGACCAAGTTGTAAGTAGTATCTTTTATTGAATTCAGATTTATTTCAAAGAGAGAAATGTGAAAATTTTGTCTCATTGTGCACCAACATGTCTGAATAAATGCTAAAAAAACAAAACTTAATTCAATCCATGCTTAAGTCCACTAAAACTAAATTGAACATTTGGTGATGTGACAGTCTTTGCTGAAAATTATTCCTAACTTCAACTTAAAAGTGATTATAACCACCAAATACCAAAACGTTAGAACTGTGCCTTTGCATGATATCTGTAAGAACATGTTTCACAGTAGAGGTACAATTGTGATATGACTGCCAATCACAACAGTTGATAACTAACCAGCCTGTCAACCAAATTGCCAGCAGAGGACTCTAAGGATTAGGTCAAAATGCTGCAATACATTTCAGAAATGACCACGTCATGAGACAAACAACACTCAAGAATAAATGATGTAACCCAATGTTTTTTCTTTCACGGTAAATATACATTTGTTTTGACACGTTCATTGCAGCAAGTGCTACTGCTTTTTAGTGATCATGCGTAGTAATCATAAATTAAAGTGCAGACTACCAAATCATTATTTGCACTGCCTTTACTTACAAGTCTCTTGTACAGATCATTAGCCATCTTCACTCGCATTTCTTTTAGTCTTCTCTGTATTGATTGCAAATGAAGAGCATTGAAGCAGATTGTCTGCAAAGAAAAAATTAAGTTATAACGCATAAACTGCGTAGGTGTTTACATGTAATGTATGATCAAAGAGCATGGCATTTACAGCTGTACCAGCAAACACCATAACTGATTTTGTTTTAATCAGCAATCAAACAATGTAACATTTAGTTAAATTGAAATTTAAATAAAGGTAGCATGGAAACTAACCAGCAAATGTTTTTCATAATAGTTGGCAGCAACATCTTCATTTTTGTACATATCCTTCCTCAGATAAATGTCTTTGAGTGGAGTTAATCAAAACCATTGCCAGGAAAATCAAATTTTGTGCCACTGTAACCTTAGTGTTAAAGCCGTATTTTCTTGATCTTTAAAGGCATATGTGATGAGTCAATTTTTTTCAAATGGTATATTCCCTTTTTTTGGACACACTTGGATATGCATGAAAATGAGCTTGAAACAAAGGAAATGTGAAAAAAAACCCTAGTTATTATATATGCAATAGACAAATATCCAAATCAATACAATGATTACTGGTAATAAATGAGTTGAAATTTTACAAAGAATTGAATTTTTTCCCAAGGCAAGAGTGGAAATCAGTTTACCTGACAAGACATGACTTTGTATGCATCAAATGTATGATAGCCACATAAAGAATCATGGCAGTTACAGGGTGAAAGGCAGTGGCAATACATTCATAACAACATTTACAAATTTTAAATCCTTTGTAAACAAGTAATTAAGGACTGTTGTAATGTTTCAATAAGGTTAAAATTTTCTCAAATGTAGAATCATTTTAAACTGGTAAGGATACAGTGTTTCCAATGAACTAATGCTCTCCTGGCTACAGCCACATTACCCTTGTAGGTAATCAAGTCCTCAAACTGAGCAAGCTCTACTTGTCTCTGCCATCTAGCCACCCATGTTTGAAATGACTTTTTCAGTAATATTAAGGAAAAGTGTCTCCCTGCAGCATCTTGGTAGAGATTCAAAATTGTTTTAATGCATCAAAGGTCCCATTTCACTTGGTTAGTATTTCAACAGCATTTTTTTTTTCTTGTGCATCATAACAATTTTTCATTCAATTTGATGACAATATAATTATATTGGTTTATGAATACCTAGGGTTTTTCTGTCATTCCAACTTTTAACTTCTTAAAAATAGCCACTTGAATGAGCAGATATGGTTTCAGTCAAAGGGCATCTTCTGGCTCAAGTTATAACAGAACTTGGGCACTTCACATGATTTCTTGCACCGTTAATGCTAATGGGCTGTGCTTTGACTCAGTTGCGTAAAAACCGAAAACTAACTGAGTGTGTTCTTCATTTAACTAAACAAAATTTTCTTCATAACCCTTTTTTTTCCCTTGGTTTGTACTTGCATGCCTATCGCGTGCTAGGGGCTTCTGATCAGTGCATGAAAGAACGTGATGGTTTGCACTGCAATATCAAAATAATCTATACTAGTCAAGGAGGTGAAGCCAGACAAAGTTGATCTTTTAGCACCCCACTGCACAAAAGGTTTGACATCAGATTATAATAGCCTGATACCCAAAGATCATTACTACATCAGTCAAAGACAAATTGTGGGGTCAGTGACTTGCTATTAGCAATAGTGAGGTGCTTTTGGAAGTACCAATATTTATGTGTTCAGGAAATTTTCAGCAGTAAATCCAGGGGGGTATACTTTGGAAGTTACTTAATGAGAAATAATTTTATTTGGTTTGTTACCCATAACTATGGTGACACTTGCTAAGGAAACCCCAAAAAAACCATGATACTCTAAAATTGTAAATGGCAAATTTTTCACTCCAAAAATAACTTATCACTGATCTTGCTTTATGTGCAAAGACAAAATGAATTCCCTGGAGAGCTTGAGAACATCATGACTTGCCTGGAGGATTTCATATTGCATTAAACCTTAACTGCATAGCCGAGAAATTTTAAGAAGGTGCTGAAAAAGACATATTCACAGTACCTGCTCGTAATCTCTTATAATCAACAATCACACGCTTGAAGTAAAGTCACTCACCCACACAGTTTGAGCACATAAGTTTTTGATGGAAGCTCTGCTGAGGTAGCAAGTTCTGATGTAACGAACAAGAATATCCACACATACAAGGCAGCATCTACCAGTATAAAGAGGAAAGACACATATCTCCTGCTATGTGATACTTCATCTCTTGTTCAGTAGATTTAAGAGAGAGAGTTTATCACCACAGTTCAAGTTTTGGGAACAGCTACATAAACATGGTGCTGATTCTTCTCAATTTCATCAGACCAGAGCATGAAGCACGCTGGGAGAAACATAACAAGGCAAAAGCAGAGATAAATCCTCATGTATTATATGGATATATAAATTATTCCCATCAGCTTCCAGTTTACATATAGACATTGGCAATCCCTCAGTCAACAGGTCACCATCATTATTTTGTGTGTTGATTGGGGAGTTGACTAGTATTGATAATAAGTCCCAATTACAAGAAGTTTGTCAGTTGATTAGAGAGTAAATGACCTCCAAAAAGAGCTCTAGATCACAAGTATTTTGTAAGTTGACTGTGGAGTCAATGGGCATTGATAAGAACTTCCAATACCAAGACATTTATGGGTCAATCAGAAAGTCAATGACCTCTGATAAGAGCTCCTGACCACAGGAGGATGTTGATTAATTGCGGAGTCAATGAGCTTTGATAAGAGCTCCCAATACCAGAGAGTTTGTTGGTTGATCAGGGAGTCAATGAGCTCTGAAAAGAGCTACTGATCACAAGAAGTTTGTTGGTCGATCATAGAGCCAAAGAGCTCTGATAAAAGTTCCCCATTGCATGAAGTTTGTTGGTGGATCAGGGCGTCAATGAGCTCTGAGAAGAGCTCCTGATCACAAGAAGTTTATTGTTGATTGCTGAGTCAATAAACTCTGATAAGAGCTCCCAATACCAGAGAGTTTGTTGGTTGATCAGGAAGGCAATGGGCTCTGATAAGAGCTCCCAACAACATGAAGTTTGATGGTGGATCAAGGAGTCAATGAGCTCTGATAAGAACTCCCAATACCAAAGACTTTGTTGGTTGATCAGGGAGTCAATGAGCTCTGAGAAGAGCTGCTGATACAAGGAGTTTGTTAGTCAGTCATAGTGTCAAAGAGCTCTGATATGAGCTCCCCATTGCATGAGGTTGATTGGTTGGTCAAGGAGTCAATGGGCTCTGATAAGAGCTACCAACACCAAGAAGTTTGTTGGTGGATCAGGGAGTCAATGAGCTCTTAGAAGAGCTCCTGCTTACAAGAAGTTTACTGTTGATTGCTGAGTCAATGAGCTCTGATAGCAGCGCCCAATACCGGAGAGTTTGTTGGTTGATCAGGGAGTAGATGAGCTCTGAGAAGAGCTCCTGATCACAAGAAATTTGTTGGTTGATCGTGGAGTCAAGGAGCTCTGATACAAGCTCCCCATTGCACGAAGTTGGTTGGTTGATCAGGGAGTCAATGGGCTCTGATAAGAGCTCCCAACACCATGAAGTTTGTTGGTAGATCAAGGAGTCAATGAGCTCTGAGAAGAGCTCCTAATCACAAGAAGTTTATTGGTTGATTGTGGAGTCAATGAGCTCTGATAAGAGCTCCCAATACTCAAAAGTTTGTTGGCCAATCAGGGATCCAATGAGCACTGATAAGGTCTCCCAATTGCAAGAAGTTTGTTAGTTGATCAAGTAGTCAATGACCTCCAAAAAGAGCTCCAGATCACAAGTTCATGAAGTTTATAAGTTGATTGCGGAGTCAATGAGCTCTGATAAGAGGTTCCAACACCAAGATGTTTGTTGGTCAATCAAGGAGTCAATGAGCTCTGGTAAGAGCTCCTGATTGCAAGAAGTTGGTTGGTCAAACAGAGAGTCAATGAGCTTCAATGATAGCCCCTAATCACAATAACTTTTTCTGCCTTTCAGGAAGTCAATAAGCTCTTACAAGAGCTCTAGATTGCAAGAAGTTTGTTGATCAGCTGGGAAGTCAATGAGCTTATGTGTTATTATGTAACATTCAATTAAGTATGGACCTATATACTTGATGATTCAGCACAAATGCTAACTTCTTGAAGAAGTTATTGTTCCACCAAACCTTCATGTACATGGTGCTGCTAGACTATCAACTGCATTCATTTGACATGGTATGGTATTTGTGCAGATGAGGAGGAATGTGGGTTCAGCAACATTTTGGAGAGCCTGCAAATAAGTATCTCAAGATAATAACTGTCCCATTCAGGAGGAATGGCTGCAATTGTATGCTAGTCTTATTTGATTGCTGTAGCAACAAACTTGTGTGGTTGTCTTATTTGATTGCTATAGCAAGGAGAACTCCATCAAATATGAAGAACCAGACAGATGAGGGACATCCACCAGTTATGGAGTGAGGATATCCAGTATAGTCACGCCAGTCCCCCAGAAACATGGAACAGCTTTATCTCAAATTCAGTGAACAAGACCAACCTGAAAATTTTTGTGAGCAGTACAAGGTAAAAGATTGCAAAGAGGGTGCTTAACCCTGGTGAGAAGTTGGTGCTTGCAGCATTCTTCAAACTTCAAGATAGTTAGGGAAGCATGAGCTATCCATCTAATCTGCCAGTCAAGTAGCATGATGAGTTGGCAGACACAAACTTGTTTCTCCATGCAGAAGACAGCTCTCATGATCATGGCTACATTGTAGCTCAGTCACCTTTTCTTTGTATCTCTACATATCACCATTTGAGATGTGACCAGTTATCATTCCACACTGGGCCAAGGAAATGCTCTGCTATCTTCCAATACATTGTTTCATAGAAAAGCTTAGACAAGAGCTTTGTCAGCATCTACCAGCATACCATGCTCTTACAGGGTTTGACATCACAAATGCCTTTTGCCAAAGTGGCAAAAGAAAGTTTGGGAAGGCTCTTGTGAATAACAAACAAGCATGTTTGCATTAACAGGACTTAAGAGAATAAGTACCAACAAGTTATTTGATCTACTGAAGTTTTCATAAGCTTACTTCACTTCTCTACCAACCAACCTCAACTCAGATAATAAGTGGTGGTATTTCATTAGTGCCTTTTTAAAACAGACTTGTCACATGGGCTTTGTATTTTTCAAGCTGAAAACATCTGCCTGTTATTCATTTCAGTATAAATTAAGAAAACTAACAGCAAAACATCTCAATAATTCACCCAAAATGATCATGACCATTCACTTCTAATACAAATCAATGAGAAATAATAATTTAAATGGCACTCTATATCTATGTTTCACAAAAACCAAGTGAATCTTTGTTTCCTTTACAACCATCACCATGGTAACAGCTAAACCAACCACAATTATGCCACATTAAGTAACCACAAAAGTTACTCCCCTCCACTCTCCCCCCCTCCCCCCCCAAAAAAAAAATTATTTGGTAAAACAGTTCTTGAGATATTGCTAAAAACGTTCCTAAACCCTTACAAATTGCAACTTTTAAAACCAACCCCACACCCTTAAAAACCATTGTGTAGCACATTACTGACTCTTCATTTGTGACTATGGCTGACATAGCAATGATATCTTGGTATTAGCCCATGATAATCAAATGTCAAACCTTTTGTGTAGTGGGGGTGATACATAATGCATAAACTCTAAAAAGAAGTTTTAAGATAAATGTTTGTATTTTATAAGTCAAGATAAATTACAATGGTGTTATAAAAATGCATGGCACTAATCACTAATTATTGTCTACTTTTCGTAGCTCATTTCAAGCTAACAACTTACCAAAACTTAACCTGCATGATGACAATATGGAATTCAGTTGTTAAACAACTGAAACCACAAAAAGTATTGATTTCTAGAATGTGGCTTTCACATTGGTTGCAAAATACTGATTTCAGTTAAAAATGTAAAGGGCATATGACACACAAAACAAAAAATAGGGATTTTGCTCCGGCAGAACAAGCATGTAGAATTTGAGGTTAATGCCTTGTGGAATAGTTCAGGTACATGATGCTCATCACGTGTTTACCTTTCCGCAACTGTTTCAATTTTCTGACAGCTCTGTAGTTTTTCATTCCTCTCCATACTTTAAGTAGTAATATTCTGTCAGAGTATTGTGAAGCCATTCTCATCCTGTTCCTCTCTTCAATTCTTGTAAAATGCAAAGTGGTCCATATCCTCCAGGCCTAAGTAAAACAAAAAGGGAATAAGATACAACTGCATCATCATCAAGATTGTAATATTTATTAGAGAGAGCTCATGGACTTCCTATCACCTTTAGTCTATGATTTCATAGCTTTCTTCTATATCACTAGATATTTAAATTCCTAGCAAAAAGATAAATAAATAGTGATATAATAAATTTGCTGAGTTGCTCGAAACTTTGTACTCAAAGCTCATAATGAAGTCAATTATTTCCCAATTAAGTTCCAAAATGAAAAACTATTATCATCATATTAAAAAAGAAATATCATGTTAACAAACAAGATCATTTTGGTTTGTGGTGAGGCATAGGACACATGTAGGTAGTAGTACAATGAGAGTCATATCATAAACTTTAAAAATACTTGGTTTTTGTTGACATAGAGAACATTGTCTAGTTGGAAAAAAACAAATTGCATGGAGAAAAAACCCTTGACAAAAGGATAAGGGGAAGACAGTCAACCAAATGTACCATTACATCACAACAGTGACACATAGATTTCATGAAACCAAAAGTGTATAACAGTGAAAGCTCATCTAATGGATGTCGAAAACAGAGAAGCTTGTGAAAAAGCAGCACTTGAAATAGGAGTCTAACTGGAGATACAGTTACATTACTGTTATGACCTGATTATTGTTGCTTAATATATTTGTGAGTAAAGATAGTTTCTAAAAGTGCACCTTAGACATAAGACAAGCTGCCCAGAACTGGAGGGCCTCATTGTTCATGTGCTGTAACTTTTCCCTGAAAGCCAACTGTGACAGCCAATGTTCCCATACGTGCCTATGAAATCAAATGTGAAGTGATATCCTAATAAGATAAAATTCATCAAACATATAATATTTTCATGCAGGTAAAATCACCTCATAAAACTGTCTCTTTCAACCAAACTAAACATAGGATTAAATACAATACTTTTTAAGGTGCTTGTCAGCCAGATCCATTGCTCTGTTACTCTGTTGTCTTTTCCCTCTTCTGATTTTAATGTATCCCTTCCAGCCAGACCAACATTTTACAAGTAACAAATGATGTGCTGCATAATATAATTACAGAACAAAATAGTAAAAATTCCCAATTACTGTGTACGCTCACACAGTATAAGCATTAGTATCAAGATATAGGGAATTTCAATAAGGACTTTTAAATCAATTGTAATAATTGTACTTCACCAGATGAAAACTATAAAACACTATCACTAAAATCAAAACCAGTTCAAAGATTCCTTCAATTTGAATGAATAATGAAATTACAGACAAGCTGCAAACTAAAAATTACATCTCTACATTTTATGCAAATAATTTTCTGTATCTGGATTTTAATTTTTTTAAATAATCAGGAAAAAAACACTATCTTCCTTATAATAATAACATTGCTGCACTGTAACTGGTTTGAAACCCAGAAGTAATAGTCAAGTGTGTTTTTTGATCATCTGCATGAAAGTAGTCTTGCAAAGGGCTGTTACAAGTGACAGTGACTCTTAAGCTTCACCAACTTAAGCAGAGGTCATCTCAAGATTCTGAGAATGACTTTCTTCAGGTTTTTGAACCATCACCAGATCCATTCTCACTGGGACAATCAGACAAAACACAATTAATATCTTGCCGTAATCAGTGTCCATTATCATTTGCGTCTCGATGAACACAAAATATGCCAACATTGTGCTACAGTTAAGTCCAACTTCAACCTGGACACAAAATATTTTCCTCACCCCTGTGATGAGCCAACCTATCCTTTGCTGCTTTTGTTTGGCAATAAATAATGTACTGTCTCCATGCTTTCCAAGACTTTTGCCAAAGTCTATATCTGAAGATAAATAAAAGATATATGTTCATGAACATTTACCAAATAGATGTTGGACACAACAGAAAGGAATTAAAAAAGGGAAATAGAGGAGTAAATCCCTTCTGTAGCCTCTTTGTAACATAATAAGGATGACTCAGTTTACTAAGTGCCTTTCTGACAAGTTTGAACTTCAGAGTTAGACCTTGTACATCTACATAAGATGCAACAATGGCAAATTGACCATAGCATTAATGACAATAGCCTAGGTACTCTGTAAAGGATCTGCTAGATATTCTACAATTTAATTTTAGCATGTTACATGTATGTGCGTACTTCCATAATAAGTGTCAGAGTACCAAGATGTGTGTATCTCTGCTATCGAAGTACTGTATTACAATTCAAGCAAAAAATATTTACTAGATGTTTCCTCTCACATGGCTGGTTGGAAGGGAGTCTATGCCTTTAGGGTGGTTATCATTATAGGAGTTTCACTAATGTATCATAATCAAACTAATATACTGTACAATTCATATCCTTACATTTCCACATACAGTACATGTATGCCTTAGTAAGGGTTGGGGTATGATGAGTTCTACAATGTTAAATACATTGTTAAATTGTGATTTATCTCTCATGAAAATGCAACAGTGTACAAATATAGATCTTTACCTATTGTGATAATCAGCTCTGACATTAAGCTTCCACCCTTTTCTCCCTGTCCACCAAATATCCTGCCATACCTGCAGTGTATGTTGCTTAAGCTTTCTTTCATAATGGGCTCTGTAAGTCAATAATGATGGTAATATGCAAATTATTACTCAACAATAATTCCTCAACAGAACCCCTTTCAAAAGTTTTCACCCTAATAATCAATGAAAACCTAATGTTCTCCTCAAGTTGTCTCAAAAGCATTATTTGATAATTCATATTCAATATATCCATTTTGATATAATTACTGATCCTCGCAATACGATTGGTTTACAGATCTAATTTTATAAATAAATGCACATATTTTTTCTTAAAATTGCATTTTTTTCCAACTAATAAGAAATAGAACATTAATGCTAAAAATCAGTCCTATTTCAGATTTCAGGAGTACAAATAGATCAAAAATTTCATTCCAAATCCAATAATGGCAATGAAACTAAGTTTTAACCACATAGTGCATGTATACAGTAAATAAATACTGTCCAGTAAGTTATAAAAAATCAAAGTAACATTCAATCATCGGTTTACCAAGTGCTGTAGGAAGTTACTGCAAATAAACTAGCTCCCTGTTACCTTGCTGTAGCTGGAGTTAATCTTCCATATGTCTTCTTTTCCCAGATCAATAGATACTTCTTAGCTAAAAACCTTTGTAGATACAAAAATATTTTGATGATGATTCAAAGTGCAAAAAAATTGATGATTAGTTCAGTAGCACAAAGATCAATTAATAGTGAAGAATCAATAATAATTATATTGTATACCTATTCCTTCTTTCTTCATGTTGGTTGTCTCTTTTATCAACAAAACCTGCTTCTTTTTTAGGAATCTTCCTTTTAGGTTGTGTGACAGATTTTGCTTTTATTTTGTTTCGTATACTGGTATAAGCTTCATCCACTCTTCTGTTGACAGTTAAACAAGAAGTTTAAGAATTAAACAAATAGAGAACCCATGACTATACATTATAAAGTACCTTCACAGCAGTGGTAACTAAAAAAAAATGCAGTTGTAAATTAAACCATGCATTTCTCCCCGCTTATTGAGTGTCTCTGCCACTTCTCATACTTTGTAGTAACTGCTTGACAACAAAAAATATCACAGTTGAGTATCCTTGTTGGTGATAAATCATTACCTTGGAATCTTGGACGTTGATTTAACTGGTTTCAGTTCCTCTTTCTTTGTATCGCTTAATGTCAAATGCACTGGAAAAAAGTGCAAAGAAATAATCTGGGTGAAATTTCCACACAGCCCCATACTACATTATGCATTCAGTTCTTGGATAGAGAAAACAATAACAAAAACAATAGATTGCCATTGGGAAAACAGATTTGTTTTATAATAGTATGGGACTTGCGGAAATCTTACCATGGTCTGTTATGTCTGCTTTGAAAAAAAAAAAAGAAAGAAAGAAAAAGGGAAAGAAGCCATCAAGCACAAGGCTGAAAATACCCTCACACACATTATCTCATGTGTTTCAGACTGGTCTGGCTATCGAGGACTTACTATAGATATCACATGAGTACTGTATGTACCTGATTTACAGTAGTGGTTCAGTTTCATCATAGGTTCAAATTATGTTTTTCTTTCTATGAAACTCGTTGTCGCACGTTACCATAGCCCGTGACAAAGGCAAATGAAATTTGAGTAAAGAACAATATGGAAGCATGACATTGGCTCATACAATATTCAAATTTCCCGCCAAACATATGTCAGCCAAAACACTTTGGTTCAAATGAAACATGTTTTCTGCCATTGTACCTGGATGATCCTTAGTGTGCTCCTCTTCACTTCGATTTTTTGGAACAACACCGTGAGCTCTGACAACAAGTTGAGTACTGAGTTCTTTCAATATGGCTTGCTTTGCCAACACACGAGTAGACTTGTCATCTTTTGTGGCAAATTCCTTTGCCTTTTGCCGTGCAGCTTTCACAGACAACTGCTTTGGCTTTGTCGGTGTACTGTAACGTTCATTTCTTGTGCGTTTTCCCCTGCTACCTGGGCTGTCTTCTTGCATTTTGTTCCGTAGTAGTTCAATTCGATCTGCCCGCCACGTTTACTCCGAAATGCTCTCGGTTACAAACCGAAGACCTCCGACATTTCCGGAGCCTACCGAGACTTTGCATTCTGGGAGTTATAATCAACGAAATTGTAAACTCAACATGGCGGGTGACTCTTGATACGATGTCACACTGCAGTACCGCTTATATAATCCCGGCTAAAAGTTGTCACCCAGCGTCCGGAGGAAAAAGAGAACAATTGCAGCTTAATCAGAGATGTAAGTCTTTTCGGAAAAGCAGAGGAGAACGAGAGTTGAAAGATAATGGATATTCGTCGGAATTGAATTTGACTCTAGCGTAAGGCGTTTGGTGCCTGAAAAACTCATAATAGGAATATTTGCTTTGCGAAAATGTTGAGTTCAATGAAGAACTATGCTGTTATCTCTAAACACGTAACGGAGGGTTCAAATGGATTAGAGGAAGATCAAGATGAATCTGGTGAGACGAATTGCAGTGAATCTTTATTGACAAACCAGCCATCTACAGATGATGAACAATCTCAAAACGCCCGAATGCCAAAATTGTCTCCTGAAATTGAGGGAATTATACAAAAAGACTGCCACGAAACAAATCGTGACGCTATTATTAAAGAAGAGTCAGAACGCAGCAAGGTGACAAAAGCGAAAGAGAGTGTACAATCTTCGGGAGATGTGCACGAAGCATCAACCAATCCTGATATATGTACATTTCCTCATGGTGAAGAAGCGAGTCAAGATTGTTCTGTAGTAAACAATTCTTCAGAAAATCTCCTTGGCTCCAATCACCGCAGGGAACCTTCAGTTGAGGACAGTGATGAAGTTTTCCCCCTTGTTAGACAAAACGCTAATTCTTCCGATGATCTGCTCGATAAGAATTTTGTAAAATGGACAAATGCGAAGAACTCCCACGGTAGTACAAACTTAGAAAAAGGTAGTGCCTTATCGTCAGAGTCACCAAGTAGTGATGTGGAATTCAGTGCGTGTTCATCAGTTACTAGTTGTACTGAGGATAGTGGAATTAGTTCTACTGTTAGAGATGAAGAACTAGAAGAGATCCCACTTAACAACTCTCAATTTAGCCCCGACCTGTACCAACAGATATCTAGATTTGCTATAGATGAAACAGTAGCGGCCTGGATTCCGAAATCCTCTAATACTTACGCACCGAGTCCAAGTTCGAGTATGAAGACAGTTCCTGTTACAGATCAAGAAAAGTCACAAAAGCAGGGCAAACTAAAGTAAGTTGTTTATGAGGTTATTTTTATTGCACAGCATGTGTTACAACGTTGTACACTGTCACACATACATTTCAGGGTTCGCTTTGTGGTGTGTGGGTGAGCGGTGATATAAAGATAAGCTTTTACGAAATTGAAACTAGAAGCAGTGCTGCTTTTAGAAGTGAGCTTGTTTCCAAAATTAAGCATCATTGGTCCAAAACAAAAAACAAAAAAAACAAGGAAGATAAATATTGCAGTTTTGAAACTTAAATTACCTGTTTTAGTTACTTGCTTCATTTACAATTGTGGGAAACCTTCCAAAATAAACCATAATATATGTATTACAGACAGAAAAGGTGGGATCAAACGCTTTTTTTAAATTATGCATGTACAAGATGGTCATCCTGCAGTGTTGCTTTGAGATAAAAATGTGAATAAAATATTTCAATTATCATACTGTTCATTTAATCAAACTAGTAGTATATTGTATTGCAATGCATCATTTCTGGTATATTGCACCTCTGATCTATTCACACGTACACCATTAATTTGTATAATTTGTTGAAATTACATTGCAGAAGATTTGTTTTATTAACTGTAGCCTGTTGTTATTGATTGTTATTCTCCACTTTTCTTTATTTTGGCATTCATTATTCACATGACTGCGTGGTTATTCAGAGTTTTATTTTCCTTTTAATAATGTTAAGTATGCATTTATTATGATGTACAGGAAATTGCTCTTGACTTGTTATGAATCTTGCCAAGTTCTTTTTACATAACAATTAGTTTCAGAGTCTTTTTGGTCCACATGATATTATAAAGCATGCAGGAATTTTGCTGTACCACAAGTAGTCTTTATGAGGCGTGAAAAGGATTATCAGATCCTTAATTATATTATTTGCTTGTTTATTAAAGAAATTAGTTTGTAGTTTCCATGATGGAATCAGGTTAACATGCTCTACAAGCAATTTGATGATCAAAATAGAATTATCATTTATTAAGTACATGTCTTCAAAGACTTTTCATCCTTCATTATAGATTATTTTTGTCACTGTTTATATGTCTTGACCAAGGTTTTAATAAATTTGTGAAAACAGAGATTGATTCACAAATACATGCCCTGTTCAATGGGGCTTAATTTTATTGGTTATACATGCCAAGGAAATAACATTCAGAGCTTGACTTTAAGGCTTTGCTAAATTTACATGTGTGTACTGATGTAGGTTGTACATATATTCTCATTTCTCTGGCTGCCTGTTAATTGTCTATCAATGTTCTGTGCTTGTTATACCTAGAGAGTCTACTATTTTAATGATGAATTATAAGACAAGTTTGAATCAGTACACTGTATATTCTTTTAGAGGACTGTTTTCAAAGTCAACTCAAAAGGAACCTGTTCCTGGTTGGAAGTTATTTGGCAAGGTTCCCGCTAAAGATGCAAGGGATAACAATAAAGATTCTCATATCCAGTCATCATCATTTGATAGAGGTTAGAGATTAATCGTCAATTAGCAGGATAGTTATAGTTAAGTAAGGGCAGGAATATACAGATGATTACCTAAAAAAAAAACCTAAATTCAAAAGGCAAATTGTTGGTCTTCATAGGGGAGCCACCCTGAAATAGCATGTTGTCCCAGAAAGATTTGTTCTTTAGGTACATGTATACTGCTTAGAATGGTAACCATTTCTTTTTTTTCTTTTCTTTTTTTTTTTTTTTTTTTTTTTTTTTTTTTTCAATCTACAGGAGATTTAAAGTGTAGTTCTTTTGGTGATAAGCCTTCATCAACTGCTCCAACCTCCAAACCCAAATTTCTTTCGATTAGGAGGAAGGTGACAACAGGCAGCTCAACTACAGCTCTTATTTTTGAAAACAGACCCAGGTATAAATAAGTCACATCTTATCTTAGAAGAGGCAGGGTTAGTTGTGTTTATAAATTATAACTTACACATTCTCATAAAGTACATACAGTTGCATCAGTAATTTTATTTTGTTAATCCTACATTGTATGCATGCAATATCCATTTTATCATTTAAAGATAACTTCTGGTTTTCTTTTCATGATTCAGTTGCATCTTGAATAAATAGCATGTTATGTAAAGTGTAATGTTAAATTTCATTCAACAGCTTTGAAAAATTAATTTTACTGGTTCTACAAAGATTAACTGAAACAAGGCTGTCTTGCACTTCAGGCTTGGTAAAATTAAAATTTAGCTTGCCATGGGCTGTGGGATTGGACCAAACTGTGTTTTTACTTGATCTTCACAGAGTAGGCAAGCTACAATGAACAGCTGCTTACCTGCTCACCCTACAGGGATATCTATTTATGCAGAATGAATTTTTTTCTCTTTTTTTTTTTTTTTTGTTTGAGGCCGTGCCTTTAACATATGTTAAACCTTTAATGTATGATGGTTCATTCAGTCATCAAATTTTAGATAAATGTATCCCTAGTGATTAATAAGTTCATTTTCTTGGGTGTTATCTTGTGGATGTTTTGTAATTGCTCAATAAATCACTCTCAGCTTTGAATCAATGATAGGACCATATTTAATTTTAAAAATGTTTTTGTTGTTTTGACAACTTCCATTATATGTTTTAGCAAGTTTTATCTTTTCAAATTTCAGCAACCTTCCAGCTAAGTCACCTACAGAAGAGAAAAAGCACAGAAAGCAATATGAAGCTATGGTGGCTGAAGCAAAGAAAAAAGGTGAAAGAAGTTCTAATTGGCATTGTTCTCTCTCAATTTTTTATGTTGAGTTTATTAGATCATGAGGTATTCTTTTAAGCATGGATGACATCCTTTTACCATATGAGTAAGATTCTATATTAATTTTAAAAAAAGAAGCTATGTGTATTTACAGATAATCCCTGATATTTTGGTAGGTTTCCTCAACACTTTCACTTCAAAATCTCACAACTCTTTTTACTGTCCGAAATACAATTCCTGTGGTGTTAGTTAGGAGAATTTGGTATTGGATGAACTAATAATCCCCTAATTGATACTTTTATTTATTCTCAAGACTTGCTGCTTCATATTGTCGTGATATTGCAAGGAGCAATTTTGTCCTGGTCACTTATGGGAGTCAAAGGCCAGGTTAAAATTTGTTTGCTACGTGGGGCTGGGACTTGAACTTCTTAATATAGATTCTAATTTGCTAACCACAAGGTCTTTGTTTCTCCATAAGGTGACATTACTTTGATTCAAATACTTCATGACACCTGATTTTACTTTGCAACTGTAGAACTGAAAGACTTAAAGCTGCAAGAGAAAAAACTTAAAGAAAAATGTAAACAGGAAGATGGAATTGTCTCTGCTGCTTCTGTGTGGACAAATGAAATATTGCCCAACTGGGAAACAATGTAAGATCATTATTCTTAATTTTTTTATGAACTGCTAGTTAAGTTTGTTACTTCTCTTTGATTTTAGCACTTATTGGACATAGAATAAATTCATTTATAAGTGAGAATATAATCTCCATGTCCCCATTCAGGCAACATGCAAAGAAAACAAGAGAACTTTGGTGGCAGGGCCTTCCACCAAGTGTGCGTGGAAAAGTGTGGAAGCTTGCTATTGGAAATGATTTACACATTACTCAAGGTTGGTTTTCCTTGTTAGCAATAGTGAACAGTTGAATTGCTTACAACTGCACCTATTGATTAAATGTTGTGACTTTTTTTCAGAATTATTTGACATATTCCAGTCCCATGCATATGAAAAACTCTTCACAACACGCCTCAACAAGCAGAAAAATGTAACACAGACAGTTGCAGAGCTACCAGCCAGTGACCATCCAGTTGTCAGTAAGGCTCACACAGTAGAACTCATTGTCATGGATGTTTCACGCACATTTCCGTCACTCTGTATCTTTCAAGAGGTAATTGTCCTACCCTGCATATTTATTACTTCTGCAGAAGTACTCTTATTACCATGAAATAGTCATACACATATGCACCAAGTGTCATCTAAGTACAACGCAAGTCAATTTTTGAGAGAACTAATGTAAGTAACACAAAAAAATGTACAAATAGCCGATTTACAGTGAGTATCTTTTTATATATCTGTTCTGCACTGTCACACTGTTCTGCAGTTATGTGGTATTTTTCTGTATTCTTGTATTTACCATCCAGAGAAACAAATTACTTTTTGGCTCTCAGTGCTAATGGCTTGATAGAAAAGTTGATTGTACATTTCACTGTTGTAACACAAGTTGTTTTTCAAATCTTGATGAAGCCTTGAAATTTTTCAGGAACTTTCTCTTTTCTCAATTCAGTATATTTTATGGAAAATATTATTTTGTTACTCAGAACAAGGCTTTCTGTTGATCTTGTTTTGAAGGGTGGCCCATTCCACGATGTTCTACATAGTATTTTAGGAGCATACACATGTTATCGACCTGATGTGGGATATGTGAGTCATTATACATTGCTTTTTGTTTAACACAGTAGCTTTTAGTGCTATAATTCTTAAGTGACTTCCCCATGTTATTTTTGTTGGAGTTAAAACATTTATTTCCTTTTTTTTTTGTTTGTGAACTTACTGACAGAACTTGTCCCATTGTTGTGGAACAAATAACAAATGCTTTCAATTAATAGCAAATTTAAAGATGGCAATTTGTATTCTTTGTTAGGTATCAAACTATTTTCAATAGAGAAAGACACATTTATAAAAGTGGTCACTATACATTAAAGTAGTTAATTTTAAATTAGTTGATTTTCATGAGGAACCCTGTTCTGCTTTTCAGGTTCAGGGAATGTCCTTTCTTGCAGCAGTTTTATTGCTAAATATGGAACCTTCTGATGCATTTATTTGTTTTGCAAACCTTCTCAATAAACCTTGTCAGCTGGCATTCTTTAGGGTGGATCACCCAATGGTAAGTGCTTTCAGAAAGTTTTGCTTTTCCACCTTTGGGCTTGATTCCCATTTGAATAAGAGTAGGTTACTTTCATTTCTACCCTACATCTGATTTATTTGTGGATCAAATATCTTATTTAAACTGACATTACTTGTGTAACAAATGTAGTAAAAATTAATAGATTTTTTTGTTTCTTTCATAGATGGTAGCTTACTTTGCAGCATTTCAGATATTTCTAGAAGAGTTCCTACCTTCTGTTCATGCACATTTTATTGAAGAAAACTTCACACCAGATATGTACTTAATTGACTGGTAAGGGCTGTTTTTTCGTAGCTTTAAATTTTATAGTATTATCTAGAATTACTTTAAATTTTGTATTTTAGAATGGATGATAATTCTGGTTCATTTGACATGTCTTCAATTAATGTTTTTTTTTTTAATTTATTTAAAAACAAAATTGTATAAGGTATGAATGGACTCCTAAATAAGATGGCCGCCAGTATTAAAAAAAATTGGGAAAATGACATGAAAGTATATGGTCTAAGTATTACAACCCTTTGTCCACATAAGCTATGACCAATTGTCAAAGAAAATACTGTTGTAATAAAACATTGGAACAACAAGGTCAACAAGATCTATTTAAAAATTATTGCAGGACATTCACATTGTTTAGCAAGTCATTACCACTGGACATAGCATCTAGAGTATGGGATGTGTTCTGTAGAGATGGAGAAGAATTCCTTTTCAGAGCTGCACTTGGTGAGTTTCTTACTGATGATCTTGTATGTTTTGAGTTCCTTGAAATTTACATTTAGAGTAGGCATTCAAAATAGTGCAGGCTACATTAATACCTATTGTTTAAGGCCTCATAACCCTAACCAGATATATTCAATTCTTAGAAAATAAATTGTTCCAGTCATGTAGGTAAAGTTATTAAAAAATGTTTTTGTTAAATAAATTTGTATTTCCTTCTATTATTTTTGAAGGATTCAATAAATTGCAGGCTTGCTTTGTAGATAATTTTCAGGTTAACTTTAGTTTCTTTTTCCTCTATCAGGAATACTGAAGTTTTACCAAGATGAACTACTGGAAATGGATTTCATTCACCTGGGCCAGTTTCTCTCAAAGTTACCAGATGATATTCCTGCAGGATCTCTTTTCCAAGCTATCTCCTCCATTAATTTAGTAGAACAGAAATTTAGTCAGACACTTGCCACGCAAAAGGAGGTTGCAGCTCAAATAAAAAGTGTCACATCGTCCACCAAATGAACTTAAAATACCAATACTATTGTTCTCCAGTGCAATTTTTATTGGTTCAAGTTGCATGTTTTTATGAACTGGATCATCACTCATTATTCTTTAGGCTTCTACCAAAAAATTGTCAACAATTACTGCACAGTTTTCTTTCAAATTGTTATGCTGTCAACCTAAAGTTGGCAAACATGCATCAACCCTTGTGGGCAAACCAGACTAACAGGCCCACAGTCAAATTTGTACAGTTAAATCTCTCTTTGGCTCTCTCATGCAAATTTTTCCATCAAATCTGTTAAATCCCTGAGGCAAAATGTACAGTACATAGTATAAAACACTTTTTGACTCATTAGGAAGACTGGGAAATTGGTGGCTCAAGCAGTATGATCAAGGGCAGACAGATATTCAAAAACCAATGTCACATTCCTCTGTATGGTTTGGAATGTACCACTGATTTTCTGATGATTCTTTTCAGGTCTTTAGGTGAGGACAGACCTTCTGTTTGACTTGATAATCTGAACTACTTTTCATTTAATTAAAATTAATGTAATTTGGCAAAGAATTTTTAATCACAAGTGGAAAAGTATGCATTAAATGAACTGCATGTAGCATCAAAGGTTTAGGATGAAATGGCAAACATGCATGCGTCTGTCCCTGAGAATACAGTATCTGAATATTTCTCACCTTTCCAAATGGTCAAAGTGATATTATAGAGAGATGAATCTTATTTAGCTAAAGTGAAAAGTTAGAGTTAATAAGAACCACATGAGAATTATCTCCATTATCGTTATCAGTTATGTTTGTGAAGAATCTGAAAAGAAGCTCTTACACCCTCCAAAGAAAAAGAGTTAGAATTTAAAATAGCTGCATTGGGAATAATCTATGAACACAAAGTGTAAGATAAATACCAGTTTAAACAAACAAAATCTGCATTAATAATTTTCTTATAATCAAAGAATCATCACATTAAATTTTCATTCTTAATGCTCAGTGGCTCTTGCAGATGTGATATAATACCATCCATTCACTATATTTTTATATAATTCAAAGCTGTAAATGTTATTTAGATAGAGTGTAATGTTAATGGTAGCATAGTACATGACAGTCTGATAAAGTTTCCAACTCCATTCCACTCATTAGTATAGTATGTAGCCATGATGATAATTTTCAGGTTAGGGTGGTTTTATTATCTAGTTTTAAGTGACTTTCAATGTTCTGAATCTGCAAATTCTTCTCAGAGGTAAGTGCAATACTTAGAAAGCTAAATGCAAGCTACAAACAAGCCCTAGGTGGCAGGCCTTTTTCTCTTCCCTGACAGCATTAGTCACTTAGGGTAACTAATTATAAACATCAGCTGCTTACATTTTTGAGTGGAAAATTTTTGTAACATTCATCATGAGTTAAATGTATTATGAAAAAAAAAAGAGGGGAAATAATGTATACATTATGGTAATACTGCTATTAAAAATAAAAGTTTGTAAGGGCAACTTGGTTTCTTGTCTCATAATCTTCTCTTATAACATCTAGTTAGTATGATGCAGTATGATTGGTCAATTTAGTGGGCCATACCATCCTCAAAGACACAGATTAAAGACTTATATAGAATTATCAAATAACGGGGGCTACATAGGCTGGGAAACAGTTTTGAATCTCCCCATGTTCCTGAATCCTGAATTTCCTGAGGTTTCTTGCCTCAAAGCTGTGTCATATTAGCAAGAAGAAATGATATTGAAGGGTGTGACATACCTTTTCAACCATAAGAGGTAGAATATTGCCCTCCCTCCCTCCCCCTTACCTGAGCTATGCACGTTTGACCTTGAACTCTAACCTAGGAATTGCATCATGTAAAGTTTTAGTATATTCAAACTGTGCCTTTTTCGATGAGGGAAATGAACTAAAGTAATAGGTATTTGTGCTTTCAGAGAAGCTATCGAGATTGTTTTCATCTAACTTTGAACCAGAAACGGGTCTTCACGTACTAGAACGGAATAGCGTGATGTAATACGTAAACATTGTCTGTGGACACTGCGAAATTGAATCTGTGGTCGAGGCCCTACTCGAACATCTCGAAAAAACTTGGGTAATAAAAGGGAAATACAGTCGAACCTGTATTAAGCGGTCACCCACGGGGTATACAAAGATGACCGCTAACATTACAGTGATTAAGCGGAAACATATTCGGGACTTTGACAATGGCCATTTAATACAGGGTGATCGCTTAATACGGTGCCACTTAACACCGGTTCGACCGTACCACCAAAAGGTAGGTAAATAACGTTGTAAAAATCTTGATGTAAAACAGCCGCTGAAAATGGCTCTCACGTAACAACATGCTGTTTGGAAAACTACTTGGGTGTGGTGGGTGGGCAGCACAAAATTAACTAGCATCTCATTAAAGGAAACCAGGAAAACGGGATAAGCTCTGGAATGCTAGGCCTCTTCTAATCTTTCAAAACTTGCACGAAAGGGTTGATTTTCCTCAAGCAAACCTGACCTACAGTCTCTTTCAATGACCCCAGAGCAGTGATGTTACCATTTTACATCCGAGAAGCAAGTAATCATACATTTCTTAACATTTGAGACAGGTTCGGATGCTGTGTATTACAGATTTCAACAAGTTCAAATGGAAAAGCGGTGTATTTGATATAAACGAGAGATACAAATTAAGCCATCTAATAAAATTAAATATCACAGTTTTTATTTATTCAAAAAGGTTTGAACTTGTTTCAACGGCGTGTTTGCTAGTATGACTGAAGGATGCAAATAAATTGTTGTGAAGGTAAGAGTAAATGGTTTTATAATGTCTTTTTAATAATGTATAAGGTAAGTAGTGTGGTATATGTGTAGCTGAATAATAGATTATTCTCATTTGTAAAGTGACATCTAGATAAAACAGAACATACTTGAGAAGAAAGTGGTCTAAACTTGTAAATATCTATATTAAAACCCTGATTGACAAATATCATAACACACACCAAGACGTGTGGTGACTTATCTGAAGTCTCAAAAATGATTTAAACTAGTTCGGATTCAATTGTTTCATTTTTCCTATATCATATCTAACATTGTTTATTTTCAATAAATTTACGTCCGATGTTCTAGATGTAATTTAATCTTTTAAATCTAGTTGCGTGTTATCACAAAAGCTGTTATCTGATTGGCTACTTTACTGACTACGCTTCTGAGCTATCTATAAGTTAACGTGAGCGAACAGTGGCTGCAAAGAGAATAGCTCTTCCTCATTCGTGCAACGTTTACACAACAGTCTCTCTTTCCATACGTCGCTCTAGATTTGTGGTAAAACAACTTTCGATTTGAAGTGAAACAACTTCGAAGCGACGCAACTGGAAAAAATACTTAACTCGATATCTTGCTTTTTCGTTACTGATATCTACGCTTTATTTTTTTCTCAGTTCGTGAGCGAGCGGTATTCTACAAATCCTGTAATCTGATTGGTTCCGAGAGCGGGCAGTATTCTCCCCACCCGGCCCGCTCACAGCGGGCGGTTCTATTCGCAACCATTTGTTAGGTCTTAGAAAAATTAAAAATGTTATTCACCAGCCAAAGTCGGTCCGTATTGGGAAAAACTGTGCCCTCTGCCTTGTGTACCGCCTTCGGCCTACGGCCTCGGGCGGTATCCAAGACCTCGGGCCCGGTTTTTCCCACTACGGACCTCCCGTCTGGTGAATAACATATATATATCTATGAACACCCACCCAACCTCGCTCATTGATTGCTGTTAACTAGAATTAAGATTGCTCTGTTGAAAACTCCCCTTGGTATTTGTGAGGTGACGTTGAAGAGTTTCTTGTAATTCCGTGACTTTCTTCACCAAATGCTCCACCCTGCGAGAGAACGTGTAATAAATAAAAATCTATATCACTATATCGAGAACTTGAACAATTTTGTTTCTGTAGTAGTTCATGAACAACAAGCTATTCTCATGAATGACGTATCTCTTTGGTAATCGATTGTTTTGAGCAGATAAGAGATACAATGATGCCAAAACAGATTCTGTGAATCAGGGCAGTGCAATCCGAGCACTTTGTTCTGGCTTTGACAAAATATTATTCGCAATAAATAAATAGGACTTAATTTATACAGGATAACTCTGAATAGTTGCAAACTGATAACCTTGTGGCCCGCTAAACTGGAAAAACATGGTAAAAGACAGACCATTTCGCTCAATACAAAGGGCAGCCAAGCAGTTGAACTTAAGGTAACCAAGAACAAATCCAGGGAGTAGCAGGATGAAGGGCCACCAGATTACAGACCAGCACCTCAACCACTCAGCCACACTGCTTCCTTCACTCCGAAAATATTTCCACAACCAGGACAAGTTGTTTGAGGCATTTCCAACCCAATTCGAAGATTTTCGTTTGGTACTTCCTTACTTCAACTAACTGGAGACCTGTGTCAAATACTTGTGGCCACACGAGGGATTAAAAAAATCAAGGACCCGAATTCGGAAGTGTTGTGTTATCTCAGACAAAACTGGTCTCCACTCAGTACCTTTACCACTAAAAATTCAATTCACCTTTCACTGGTTCTCCTAACCCTCTCCTCTGTACCAGTTCTCTTTTCCTCCTCAATGCGCTGTAGATAGTTGGCTGCACTTTCTATTTCAAAGAGTCTTAGCAGTTCAAGATCCTCTGCAGTAAACTTAGCTAAAAGAAAATAATAATTTTTTTGGGTGTGCATGACATAATACGCTTTAACTGAAGAGGTAGTCCTGTAATAATTTAGTTGAAACTCCTCCATATAAGAAATTGAACTCAGTCACTGCATGAGAGTATAGTTATCTTATCTATATCCACGAGTAGTCTTTGGTCTTTAGTCTTTATTCCATCATAAGATAAAACTACATATCTTATGTTACAATGAATTGAAAAAACTACAGAAATCTACATACATATTATGAATTAAAAAGTATATCATTACAATAAATGGAGCTTAAATATCAACCTATTTACAAATGTGTTCATAAAGCGCTGTGTATTAATTTTCGGGCGCGCGCAGCCTTTTTTCCTGAGATTGTGTAGATATGTCTTTTGGACAGGAATGATATCTTTCAGGGGGTGGCAATCCGTTGATTTTAGTTTCTTCAAAATATTTCTGTCTTGTTTGTTTAAAAGGTTCTTGATAAAAACTGGAAATGAGATAAAACCGCGTTCATGACATCGGTCTAAAAATTTTTGTACAACCGTAAGATCGGACTCAGATGCCCCATAGACTGAAAGTGCATAGCTAAAATTAGCCAAAACAATCGATATAAAAAGATGATCAATCTCTGCCTGAGAGTAATGTTCCTTTCTCAATGTTCGTAGGACGTGTAAACACTTGTTTGCTTTGACAAGCTTAGTTCTTACATGCTCATCAAATTTTCCATCACTCTGTAAAGTTACTCCTAATAAAACGAAGCTATTACATTGGGGAATATTATTAATTGGAGAGTAGAGTACATTATGATTTTTCTTTCTAACAACCAGCTCTTTACATTTGCAAGGGTTGCAGACCATTCTATTGTCTTTACACCATGTTAAGAACTGTCCTACTAAGTCGGCAGACGGGTCACTATTCCTAGTGATAGGCGAAAGAATAGTGGAATCATCGGCATATTTAAAAAGCACAGGGCAACCATTAAAAAAAATCTCCAAATCGTTCAAAAATATATTAAAAAGATACGGTCCGCTTACACTACCTTGTGTGGTTCCTCTATTGACAAGTTTCCACTGTCCTAAAAAATTATAACTAACAACACGCTGTTGTCTTGCATAGAGGAAACTATGATACCAATTGATAATGTACGGATTTAGAGGTAGCTGTTTCAGTTTGGCAGACAAAATAGCATGGTTCACAAAATCGAAAGCCTTACTGAAGTCCATGGTAAAAATTCGCACTGCGCTATAGTCACTACTATCTAAATACTTGTATGTCTGGTGCTGGATAGCGAGCAAGGCATTTGTGCAACTACCCGCCTGTCTATATGCAAATTGAGTAAGAGACAAAAACACTAAAACGAAAAATTAGAAAGTTACAAAAAATGTGCTAAGATAATATTTACAAAGGAAAACTAAAGCGGCACAACCTTACAACAACACAAAAATAAACAACTTACGAGAGACTTTATTATGCTTTCTACACTTCCTCACAAGCCACCGCACAAACTCGACAAGATGGAAAATAAAAGCGAAAGGTGTAGCCAGAGGTGGGTGTTTGTTGTACTCCATAACAAGATTGTAGTACTGGTACTTCCATATCTGATACGAGTGAAGCTCAACCTCGTTAAACACGTTGCTGAAATAAAACGAATGGGTCATTTTAGTAAACTTAGTTACAAGAAAAGAACGTACCAAATGAATTGAATCAGAAAAATAAAGAAACTGTAGTGCCACGTTGGTATAGGGGGCGAAACTGTCTACGTTTTCTTTGTTTTCTCAGCCTAATGACGTGTTTGTGACTCTGTTGTTGCCAAAACTGTCCAAAAAACTCTTTTTGGACAAAAAAAAAGTTCCCTAGGAGTTGTAACCGGGTACAAGACATTTTTCGTTTTTGTCAGAATCATGTCGGGTGATCGTAACTGAGGTAGCCATTTAGAAAACAGGATTTACTTCATCTGGCCCAGTGGCGAAACTAACCATGTGATAACTTGGATATTCGACACAAAATACCGCAGCCTGGGAGGCAAACAGTCTGCGACAGAAAGAGACTAACAACTAGTCAGAGAAGCAGCATAAAGAGGGCTCCTTCTCCGAGGTTTCAAACTACAGGCCAATTTCGTTACTCAGCATTCCTGGAAAGCTCCTAGAAAACCAGATTTGTTCTAGGCATCTACAAGATTGTGGCTTCTTAAGTAAACACCAATGGGGCTTTAGAAAAGGTTGCTCCTCAGAGGACTTACTTCTCACCATGACAGAAAAGTGGAAACTAGTTATGGACAGAGGTCTAATTGTTGGGGCCATATTTATTGACTTTCAAAAAGGCCTTTGATACCGTGTCGCATGAAATTCTATCCTTAAAGCTCAAAGCAGTTGACATCTGTGGCCCATTACATCAGTGGCTAATGAGCTACTTACTTGATAGATACCAATATACAGAAGTAAACAATCAGAGATCAATGTCTCTTCCTATTAAATTTGGTGTTCCTCAAGGATCCTTGCTTGGTCCAAGATTGTATACTATTTATACTAATGACCTTCCTGATCAAGTAGAAGATGGCTCCATTGTGATGTATGCTGACAACACCACAATCTACTCAATTGGTCAAAATGTTGAACAATTCATTTTATCTCTAAATGGCCTGATGACACAGACGTCCAAGTGGAACTCTTTAAAAAAATTGACAACCCACCTCTCTAAACCGAAGCTATGATAATGAAAAAGCAGCAGTTAACTGACCCTTGGCAGCCGTTACATTTTGGCCATGGCTTTGTGAAGTTTTTCAGTTCTACAACCTGCCTAGGTGTTATGACTGATAACCAACTCTCTTGACATGCTCAAGTAGACAGAGTTAAAACTTCATTTTCCAAAAAATTTTGTGCGTTAAGGGGAATGTCATACTTACCCAAGGTTTGTGAACAGATTTCCAGGCATAATTACAGACAGGAAAAGAGAAACACATCAAGAATTGAAAAATACAAGCTTCTCAATAAAAATAGCACTTTTCAGTGTCGCTGATTGACAGATGGTGATTGCAATTATAAGACATAATACCTGAAGATAGCAATAAGAAGATTGATAAGAAGCACGTTGGTGATGAGCAAATATCCACCCATGAATATGCGATGAATCCACTTTAGATGTTCTCCATCATGCAAAGGAATTTCGCCCGTAGTAAGCTTGCCTTGCTCAACTGAAAAGCAGAACAAGCATGTCCCAAATGTGGTAAAGAAGCTCAAATTATTTAGAGGGTTTCCAATCAAAAATCATAGTACCAGAAATTCATTGCAGACACAGTAAGAGACGCGAGCGGATCAACTTTGCATCTACACCCGTGTTGCAAGCTGCTGTATATATGTTTTGTTTTTGATTTTATTGCTATCAATTGAAACTTTTCTCTACAAATAACGTGAAGAATCTCAATTGCTTACCTTCCTGATCAACAAACAACTCTCCATATACGTGCCAGTAAGGC
This sequence comes from Pocillopora verrucosa, assembly GCF_036669915.1. Taxonomy (NCBI): domain Eukaryota; kingdom Metazoa; phylum Cnidaria; class Anthozoa; order Scleractinia; family Pocilloporidae; genus Pocillopora; species Pocillopora verrucosa. Next base: position 19,618,270 of record NC_089312.1, on the reverse strand, counting down.
TTGTAGAACAGATCATTAATCACACCCCAGTATGGCTCTTTGTTAGCAAAGAACAACGCCTGCCTGAACACACCATAACTACACACAAACACCAACAAGAGACAAAGCCACATCATAACGTCTGCAAGCTGTAAAGATAAATTCAGTGTAAGTTTAACCTATCTTTCAGTGCAATCTCCAAATAAGTATCGAAGGTAATTCAGGACTGCCTCGGTTTTGCTTTTTTACGCTCTCTACTGAAAAGGCCTACAAAACTTGCACCTATCAACCAATTGGATGCTAAACTAAACCCAGACACGACTTGATCATCCATGTTTTCCTGGGCTTCATGCAGTTTACCTATTTTTATCCTGGCCTTAATTCTGACTGGCTGTTGTGATTACTTTGATTTTGATTTCTCAATACTAAACTGAAAACTCCTAAATGTTCTTTTTGCTAAATAACTAGTTGAAAACCATGACTTGAAGGTTTACTGACTAACACACAACCCAGCAAACAGGTGATAGGAATTGACAGTAATATCGAAAGAATATAATACTAAATTATATTGATCATTATTGCAAAAATCATCACAGCATGCAGCTGGAGGGGACGATCATAAATCATTGCTTGAAAAGTAAAAGAGTTCAGCAAATGCAAAGCATAATACTAAACCTAGACCAGCTCTTAATGCCTACGCAGCACTGATTATGTGACCAAGGGAGAAATAGCGAGTGCTTTGCTTGAATACCCGTGGTTGAAAAGGAGTGATGGAATCCAATCATTTATGAAATTTATGACTAGTTGACCATAAGCATTGATATCCCATCATTTTTATTACTCAGTGCACATATATATCAAAATGGAACCTTTACTCACAAACTCAACCAACTAATTTTAACAAGGCCAAAGGGTGAAGGCTGAATAATTTGTACTTCAGTAGTCCTTGCTTGAGTGTGTTTGTTCAAGTTCTGTTTTGCCTTAAAAGGACCCACCGGTAAACTACTTACCATTCTTTTTATCATAATAATCTTTGGCCCCAGGTAACCACTAACAAAATACACTCTGTAAAGTCTGAAGGAGAAAATGACGAAATTCACACAATACAAAACACGGGCTGCTTCCCATGTGACATCGAAAAACCGTAGGATAAAACCAATGAGAGCGATTGCGTTCGCAAATGTGTCCACAATGTTTACGTAGGTGTTAAAATATAGTTCCAACTTGCTTTTAAAAGTGGATGTCTCTTGATTCACGACCTGTGGATATGAATAATTGGGAGGCTTTTCAGGTGACTCAAAAGGGAATAATAGGCAAAGAAAACTAAAAAAGGGAAGGGGGAAACAGGATACATCATCAAAGGGGCTAAATATATCATTAAATTTTCCTAACCATGAACAAAGGAATAGCAACTCCCAAATCACAGAGACTCCACGCCCAAAGGTTGACTCCAGTTGTATTTCTATACAAAATTACAAAGGACAAATCCTAACACAGGGTGGTGGGGAGGGGGGGGGGAGAAAGATGGATGGGTTGGGGACGTTATTCACACTGTGTTCTTAGGCAAGGCACAGACTCTATTAATCCAGGACTGTAATAGGGTACAATTATATTTACAGGTAACTCAAACTAATCTAAATTCTGTAAACAAGTTCGAAATTCATCTGCTTTAGTTCTTTGTTACTCACTTGTCTAATTTCATCCATAATTATGACACCAATCCAACACAAGAGCACAATTTCATAGATGGAAGGCCAAGACTTATGAAATGAGAATAAAATTACAAAAGCATACAATCCTAAAAAGCACAAGTGCATTCCCTGGAAAAGAAAAAAAAGAAGAGATAAGGTGAAGAATTAACTTTAAAATGTGGTTGGTTCATTAAACTGAGGAAGCACAGTAAAAACTCTGAGACAACTGCAGACAACACCATAACATTTCAACTACTTGCCCCTCCAAAATGGGTACTAGAAAAAAAAATGGACATTGTTTCACCCCATATTATGCGTTAAAACTCATGAAGCTTTACAGCTTACTCTCTTGTTATTTTTTAAAAGTACACAAGCCAAGAGGCCTATTATGTTCATCAAACAAATGCATGACTATTGATTTATGTAACTCATACTTACTACATGTATTACTACCCACAAAAACGGAAAAATACTTCCCCAAAAAGGGCTTAGCCTCAATCACTACCAATATTGTTAAATGTTGAAGTCTTAACTCAAACCGTGTTAGGTAAATTAAGAAATGGGTAACAACATTTATTTTCTTACCAGATGGGACCAGAACTTTGTTATTGGAGCATTGTAGAAGATAAGGACCTTTTTCCACAGGGGCACCGACCAGCTGTGATTTTCGTCGTCATAGAATAAGATCTTAAGAATCATTGGTGGGCAGATAATAGCAAGGATTACCTTAAAAAGAGATTGGAAAAGTTTGGAAAAGTTCCTGCAGGCCTTAGACGGAGCACTTGAGAAAAAGCGTCCTAAATTAACACCCAAGCCAGTTGAACCACATAACAACAAAAACTTTTAATCCGATGGAGAATCAGACTAAATTCGTATCTTCTGCAGAAACAAGCAGAAACAAGCAGAAAGCGCACTTGACTATGTTCCCATGGTAAATACTATTAAATCATATTTAATGTAGTTAACAACTAGGAACTATGGTCTCGAGTATTTTTGGTGTTCTTTGGTGGTGTGTTGGCCATTTGTAGCATAACTATGTTTGCGTTTGTAGCATTTACCATTGTTCATGAGCATGGGGGCAGATTCCTGTCCAGCGGTATGTTGCTTTGGCACATGCGCAGGCCATGTGCCTACATTTTGTTTGCATTGTACTCAAAGCTTTGTTAGCGTAGCATGGTGTGGCGTGGCGCTTCAGTAGCGTAACGTTTCTCTTGGTTCCCCTCCCTCCCTCTGCTTTCTTGGTTTAGGGTCTCCCCCTCCTTTCCGGGATTCTTTTTTCCCTTGTTTCAGGGGTTTGTGCATTTTACTTCCACTGGGCTACTGGCCACAGTGTGACAGGTGCTATAGTGGGGGGCCGGGCGTGGCTAGGCGTGGGGGGGCTCGTGGCCAGGTTGTAGGTTGGTAGGCCTGTGGGTGTTCTTCCGCTTTGCAGTGTAATTGCAGTTGCATGCAGCCCCCTGGCCCATGGGCACCCAACCTCCACTTGCGACGCAGGCGTTAACGTTTGAGCATGATCGGTAAGTTAGTGGTGGAGTTTGATTTAGCCAATCACAGAGAGTTAAAGCTGATTTGTCTAAGCCGGTATTGTCTCACTAGTGTGTTCAGTTGATAAGTTTTGCCATTTTCTAAGCACTGAAACAAACCATTCTAAATTGGCCATCAGTTTGTTAGCTCAAATCAACGATCAGAACAGCTGATGGCTTTAGATAAATTTTTTTTAGCAGCAGTAAGTGTAAACACAACACTTGAATTGTATTGGTTAGCAGGTTGACAATGTTCTGTGCTTTGGGTTAAACTGTGTGCCTCTTTTCAACCAATTAGCCGTTAAATTAAATTCAATCACAACTTTTGTATAAACACATCTCCCTTTCTAACGTTGCTCTTGACTGTTAAAACTACTTGTCTGAATTTACTATGATCGGAAGAAAACCACTACATCATAAGAACGCTTAAAAGAAAAGTTTCAATACAGGAAATGAGCGGCATACCTTCCAGTACTGAACTCCAGGCATACCACGTGACTTCCAAATGCTATTCAGACTTGATTGACAGCATGGATGTGCTAGGAATTGCTCTGCTTTCGCTGCAGCTGCCAAGCTAAGGGGGCTCATACCACCCCACTTGGGTATCTCCCTCTCAACCAACATCTCTGCCAACACTTCGTCTTCGTTGTAACACACATCAAGAACACCAAGGGCTAACGTTTCAAATTCACTGACATAATACAAAAATAACCTATCAATGACCTTTACTATAAAAGAAGGCCAATAAAATAAAACAAAGCGATTACAACCTCAGCATGACTTTCCATTTGACTTTAGGGCTTTGGTTTTGGAAAATGATGAGACCAGTCACAATTTGGTTTAGAATTATTTCGTAAAGATAGACGTCAAGTTTTACATAAGTATTCAGTCTAAATTACAAAGAAATCATTCCCTAAACATCAAAACCTAATTGAATTCAGTAAAACAGAGTTAAAACGTAAGAACTGTGGTCACAAATTTGAGGCAAATATTTAGGTACGCTACATTGAGCTTCAAGGTTTTCATGCGCACATAGGAAAACATACAAATGAAGACCAGGTCACACATTAAATATGCAGGTAGCATGCTATCACAAACTGGATAGCATTGGCCAACCAAGTATCGTATTTCCCTTGCCCTAAGGGCCTTGAACATTGTCCACAAAGGAGGGGCATGCACCCCCTCCCCCCACCATCTCTTTCTTGAATTCACCATTTAAAATCTCAAACAAATCTACCCAAGTGGCATAATGCTTCATTTAGCTTCATATTACAATGAACTCAAGAATATCCAGGCCTTTCATTGTACGTACACTGCGTGTTGCTTCAATGCCCTCTTGCTCTCAAAATAGTCATCTTCAACTTGATCATGCATGGCTTGAAACAATCTACTCGCTGCCAATGCATCAGACACAGCTTCTTCTCCTTTCTCCCACATGAATCTTGCCAGTTTATATCGATTCATTAATACTGCCCATAAGAAGAGCTCTCTAAAAGGCTTCTCAAACCGCGTGGCATTGTAGGCCCTCTGCACTTCAAAAGTTTTATCTAAAGGCTGAAATCCATCTCCATCAGATTTATTCCCCGTGTAAGGTGCTACTCCAAACAGGCCAGCAACTCCTGCAGCCAGGGCGTTGGCATGGGGTGTATCAACCTGGTACATTGGCTCATAATAAGCACCAATAAGTTCTTTGATAAGCACACCAATGTCTTTAAGGGAGTATGGCCCTTCCTTGAACAAGGAAACAAACAAAAACAAGTTTAGATAAAACTTCAGACAGAAGGGCAAATATATCACTCATTTTTTGTTAAATCTTTAATGTCATGCAGTAATCAGTCAGAAGGCAATCCAAAAAGCCCCACGTTTCATACAAAGTAGACTTTAGGAGTCACTGGCTATTAGAGTTACATAAGGTGATTCTTTCACCAGCCAGCTAAACCCCACAATCGTTTAGTCAAGGTAAGACTATAAAAGGTCTTTCCCTCCAATGCATTAAACATGCATACATGTATACATCTTGATGCCCTCCTGCATGACAAAACTACAACAGGAGAAATCTGCACCAAAGCTATCTAAAAAGTATTTATAGTATCTCACTAGTTTAGTTTAAGATTTACTTACAGAAACATCAGCAATGTTCCTTAGGAGAGAGTATAGATGACTTCCAGGTTCTGCCTGCGAAGTTTGTAAAATAATGACAACAGATAATCCCTCAAGCTATGATTATGTATTTCTCTTTCTCCAATGTAGCGGACAAGCTCATGGTACAAATTGCTCATCATTTTCTCCTGTAAATTTTGCTTCAGAAATGTTTTTTAGCCTTCATCTTTTGGCAGAAAGAAGTAACAAATTGAATCTTATTTCATTAGACCCCTTCATTCCACAATGAGCTTTGAACTATAAGATTACTGTGACAGTCACAGGCAGTAACAGAACATTTTGTGAAAAAAACAAGCTACAAATATAAACTTACCGAATTGTAAAGTTTCCTTAGCCTTGGAACAGTCAAAAAGTCTCTCATACTGACTCCATTTACTAGAAAAAGCCTTACAAAATCAACACGATCCAGCTGTAGAGCATTTAGCATGACATCATCGAGGCTTTCGCTCTAGAAATGAGATGATCAAACTCAATGAAATGAAACAAGTGAAAAATAGCTATACATTGCAAATTTGACATTGTGCCATCATGTATCATTCAATTAAAGCCCCACAAGGGAATATAATCGCCTGAGTGCTAGCAAAGTTTATTTGAAGCTTATAACAAAAGAACAGTTGACCACATAACTTAACAAGTTATTACAACCTTGCTCCAGTTAGGTATCATGCTACAAAGCAACTCTAATAAAGTAGTTTCAAAACCAGACTTAGAAGGCTTCGTTATGTTGTTAAATCTGAATGGCTGAGAGGGTGACATTAGTTTCAAAAACCCAGTAGTAGAGATGTGGTAATGAAAATGATGAACCCCTGGATTAATTTAGATGTTTCATCCAATTCTCAGTTGGACCTCAAGTCGGAAACTTTGTTGAAATAGTCTCAATTAGTACAACTCCATTACTGAGTATTAGGAAACTAAACCAGTTACAGGTTTTCAATAGACCCCAGATAGTCCCAGACCTTGGTATCTCAATGGACTAGTCTGTTTTAGTTTTTCGCCCTTTACATGGACCAAGGTGGAAAAGAGGGGCTTCTTGTGGTCTATGTTATCACTTACAGGCCAGTCAGCATCAGGAGTAAATATCTTTTCTTCAGCCATGTCAACTCTATTCCACGTTAATGCCAGTTTTAACTGATCCATTCGATTGGCACCCTGTCCGAGTAAATCGGATTTCCCTGGATCACCATTGCCAGCCCCTAAAGTAGCAGGAAAAAAAAACATAATGACCAAAGACATTACTTTGTTTATCCCATTATGGATCATTGTACACTTGTTGGCAGAATTTGAAGTCTCACCTTTGAGCAAGGCACTGAGAATGGCTAGGTCAAGGTCAAGGTTATTTTTCTCATCGATCTTGTAGACAGTGATCTAGGACAAAAGAGTTCATCACAATTGTCACAAGGACTATGTTAATTCAAAAAGCACAATAGATGTTGGAAACTTAAGCAGAAGTGAATGTGCACAATGCTGATCATCACTTCTTGATGCTCTTCATTAGCAGATTACTACAAAAATTTCAATTAAAGCCAAATCAGTAAGGGAATTTTGAAAAGTTCTGTGAAATTGGTTTTGGAAAATTTGAAAACCTGTCAAGCAAAAATTTTGAAAATTGTCAACCCTTCTTGGAAAATTGAAAGGAAAAATTATCAAACACTCGCCCTAGTGCAAGTTGATAATGGACTATCATTGGAAGAAACAACTTACCAGATGCTCATCATAAACACAACTGTTAACAATGTCTACAATTTTCTGGACATAACTTTCATCGCCTGCAAACTTTGGAAAAGATTCCCGGATTTTTGCAGTGAGACGAGGTAGCTGATCTTTCTTTACTTGGCGCACTGTTCTGTAATCAGATTCAGGAAAGTTATGCTAAAACAAAATTCCCTTTTTATTGTCAGGCCACTCTTCATACTGCTTGTTCTTAGAATTATTAACTTATTTCTGATCATGTGAGGTATTAGTCAAGTCGAGATCTCTTGTCCTTTTTGGTAAATTAGAACCAAAATACACATACCCTAGCTGGCCAAGAAACGATTCAACACAACTTGACAACATCTCTTCCAACATCTTGGCTCACGACTAAAACAGCCACCTCTGCAATCCTTTCCCCATATTCTTTAATCACTGATCAATAGACTTTCAAAGGTTTTCATAAAATGGAACTCATTTTCTTTCAACACATATGACAGCAGGACAGTTTTGCAGCAATTAAGTTAAACTGAACAAGCAAGACTCTTGATCACTGAAAAACTTTTCTATGGGTCAAGTTTATTCTCTTTAACTCAATTAAGAATACTTGCATTAGAAATCTGAAATGACGGGTCAAACTCTCTTCTAATAAATAACATCAAAAAGTAAATAAATAAACCTACCCAGGGACACAGTTGTGATGTGCAAAAGCCAAGATATCAGCAGCTCTCTTGGTTCCTTCCACCACAACTGCTGGAATGCCATGCTTCACAGATGCTTTGACAGCCTTCAGTGCATCCTCTCCTCCTTCAACAATCACTGTCACCACAGGAACCCCAAACCCAAACTCTACAATGAATAAATCATGTGGAAAAGTGTTCAGGATGAAAAGTCAATTTAAAAACATTTAAAGACTATTCATATCCTTCTTAGCTAAAACCAAGATCTTCAGGTAGCGAGATCATGTCTTTTAATATCTAATGTTTGTTTAATTCCTAAAAATAATTTAATTGCCAGTTTCCCTAATGATCAGGGAATTTATTTGGCAAGTTCATTTTTGATTGTATAGCCAGAGGACTGAGTCTTTCTTTTAAAATATCTTTTTGAATTTTATTAACAATCTCTTCCAAACCCTTAGGAGACCATTGAAAGTCCATGATAATATTTAGGAGATTTTCTATGCATTTCAAGCATAGTTAATGCTTTTCCCAATTTTGTGATTATTTCAATCACTGCTTGTAAATTAAAACTACTGCCCCAGTAAAGCTACTTCCAACAAAAGTTCAAAATAACAAGATCCCAGCCAAGTATGTCTTGTTCCATTTCAATGTAAGTCTGGCCAGAGACAATGAATTATTATGCTATCAGTAGTTAAACATTGTTTCATTGTAGGAAGTATAGCACCCCTTCAACCAAAGCCCTACAAATAAGTCTAGACTAGCCAATGGTTTTCATGTTAAAAACTTAATTTAAAAACAAGTAAGATTTTACAAAGAGAAACATACTACAAAGGAGATGTAAGGAATTTACATCTAACACCTGAATTCACTTCTCAAAGTCAACTCACTTTGTCTCTGAATATTAGGTTTGTTGGCAATGACTCTCTCCAGCCGTGTCCTAAATTGAACTTCTTTAGCTCCTGCTTGCCCCTGTGTACCATCATCCACCAAAAGAAAATGGCTGTGATCTGGATTGAGGGACACAGGTTTCCCTCGCTCAAATGAATGCTCTACCCTGTAAGTTGCTGGATAGCATCCCTAGAAAAGAGAAAAAGGTCATACAATTTTAACACTTTGGATTGCTGCCTTTGGCAACAAACTGCTGAAATTTACCAAGTTTACAGAGAGTGCATATATTTTTAGAAAAGCAAAACCAATCCTAAGCAAGAACAAGACATAGAAAGTTTCCCAAGCTGAGTACTATTTTGTGAAAAACAAACTTTAAAACACTTTTCTGCAAATAGATTTTGTTTGAACTTTGATATGTAACAAAACAAAAGTTTTCTTCAAAGAAGCAAAACTAACAACTCTAAAGTCTATTTTGAGATCATGGTAGATCTGATTAATTTTCCACTTTGCCATCAGAGCTCCATCTTTCTGAAATCTTACTGCAGACAGGTATTCTTTTTCCTCACCTTGCCCTCCAGTGGGCTAATCAAGTGCTCATTTCTCTCTATATATCCCCATGTCGCAATACCTATGCATCTGATGCGCCGGCGACTTGATAACCCTCCCCAATGCATGGACTGACCCTCCTGCACAGCTTGACCTACAGCCCTCATCACACCAAGATTTACACCACCTGCATGAGCACAACCAGTAACAGATGAAAGCTACGATTGAAGGGCAACTTACAATTGAAAGGTAAAAGAAATGTCATATTGCATTTGTTCAAAAGTATCCTCCCCTATAAATGATCAAGAAACTTGCTCTACTTTCCCAACGAATCAGATCCAAAACTGAAACCAAAAATAACTTGTTCACTTTCACCATCCCATGCTTCAGGCAGTTTGTATAATTTTATATTGAGTTTAAGCTGTACACTCAGAAGTTTCTACAATAAATTTTGCCTGACACATTATCCAGCATTATATAGCAGTTGCAAATGGCCATTAAGACACCAGTTTTTTAAATTTAATAATCCATGTCATTTTTAGAAATATTAAAGTAATTCTTGATGTATTTGGAAAAAAAAATCAATCACATTAAACTTCACTTGAAATTACAATAACTTGTTGATAGGTTTAGTTCTAGTTAGAGATACACCTAAATAATACCATATCCATAAGAAAATAACCATTCAAAGACATGATTAACAAAGAGAAAGTCTTAAATAATTCTAGTCCAAATATAATAAAATATGTGTGATACAACAGATTTAACAGGCTGTTAATTTTACCAGTTATTATCCAAGCACCACTGTGAGTTGTCTTAGCTGCCTTAATGAGGCCTCTATTGAAGATCTCTTTATGGTGAGGATCAAGCTTGAAATTTTTCAGACCTCCATGTACTGATATTACAATGTCTGGCTTCTGTAACTTCCACTGTCGCACCATAAGCTCTAATGTCAACTCTGGCCTTGTGTTGTCTGCTAGACGTATGTACTACAATTTAGAAAAAGAACATGTATCAGCTGTCAAGTCATAAATTCAGTAGGAATAAATTCAAAACAAAATAATGATTCAAACATATTTCAAGATCAATTTTACCAAGTGTGAAATTATCTCTAAATAACATAAGGAACCTATGAAAATTTATCAATAAAGAATCCAAATCAGAAACTCTCTGAATGTATTTCATCCACAGTTTAATAATAAATCACCAGGAATAAACATACATGAAAATAATCAACAGCCACCCTGACAAATATCATTGTCAGTTGTGATTGTTGCTGACAAAGCCTAGTTGAACAGATCCTCAAGGCCTATTAATCTTTCAACCATATACTCATTAACAATCCTTCTCCAATGTGAAGATGATCAATAGTGGTTAATATTGACTACCAGATAGGTAAAGCAGTGAGGTAAATATTCACCACTTTCACTGACCGCAGGGTAAATAATTGTGTTAGTCTATATCACAGAAACCAAAAATTATTCTGAAACTATACCAAGAAACAGTCAGAATTAAACTCTTAACATGCATTGCTTGACAATGAATAGCACTTGCTAATCCCTTCCGCACCAACCAATCACCACATGCAAAAAGTTCCATTCACCTGTATGGTATAATTTATATTTATAAGTACTCTATAACAATTATCATAATCAATACTAACTATTTAACAGATGAAATAATCATAGTAATACATTACAAATCAAACCTTGGCAGGGGTCAAAGATGAACTGTATGCATTTACAAACTTTATCTGACCAAAGCCATTTGTTGGAAACTCTTTTATGTCATCTTTTGGTGACCAGTTTTCAGGTCCTGTCTTTATTCCATAAACTTTCCCTTCACATCTACTGGTTTTCGTCAATGGTGGCAAACCTGTTAACACAACATCACCAGCTCCATGATTACAAGATAGTCAAGAATTAAGAGCTCAAAAATCTCATATTAATCATTTTCATTCTGACTTATATTACTAAGCAACTCTTATTTCATCTTTAACTGCACCATAAAATACAAAAAAATGAAACAGGAGATGCCAATCAAGCCCACATAATAACGAAGAGAATTAACTCTTCTTTCAAACTATTTTGTAACAAAGATTTTAAATTAGCCAAGTTCTAAAAGGATAACAACCTCCACACCCAAAAATCACCAAGTCCAGTTTTTAAAACTGAATCTGACACCAATACGCAAAACTTTTATACACAGTCTCATATTCCCTGGCCTATAAAACCATTATTATTTGGCATCTAACTAATAAATATTTCTTTAAATTACATATCCAGAAAAAGGGCAACTTCAAAACATTTTTTTACCCTAACCAGTCTGAATGGTCTACCATCCAATCTTTCATATCCCTTACTACGTAAATGGTGCACTCTTGAACCCCAAGACCTGAGTGTGCAGATAAAAAAATTCTAACCATATTAAACAAAAAATTTGTACAGAAACCTTCACTCTTGGTGTACTGGACCCTTTCTTTTGTATTTAACACTCACCCTCAGGCTGACTGTCACTAGAACAGTCACTATCTTCAGCTACATCATGAGCTATCTCAAGCTCTTCATTTTCTTCTTGAACAGTGGTCAACTTGCTATGCTGATTTTCAGGGCGACCACAACAGCATCTAGGATATGACATAATGAGTACCACACATATATTAGACACACTAGGCTAGTGAAATTATAAAGAAAAAGAATATTTAAAGAAATGTACTGGACAAATGAAGAAATAAACAGTCTCTGTAATAGATAGTGTATTAGCAAACTATATATTGTGACTCACAATCCAGGCTTTGCTTTGTCCTCAACATGATGGATACATTCCTTCCTTTTGAATGTCTTGTAAATCCAATCACTGTTCTGTAAATTAATGTACATTATTTATAAAGATGATGATAAAGGTAATGATAGGTAACAATATACTCATATTAAGGACATCTTGTGTTTTCATCCCCATCACATTCAATACTATCCTGATCATCAAGAGATATACATACTCTCAAGTTTGCATTGAAAGGCGATTGTGTAAATGATTGCGATAAAATAAAAGCCCCAAAAAAATTTGCAAAATTACATGTGATACTTGCAAAGTTTTCTGCCACATTAGCAATATATATTAGTTCATATAAGTAAAAGTATACATTATAAAAAAATCAATACCATAATCACCATTCACACAAGACTTCTCAGTCAGTTAAATAGCTACAAAGGACAAACTAGAGACAAGCAAAATGTGTGCAAAGCTCTAAACTAAGAGCAAGCAATGATAGGCAGGTTCCTTTTACTTGCATATGATTGCATGCACCAAATGATGTCTCTTTCTAATGGAAATTTCAAGGGTCTCACTTCTCAAGTAATCAAAATTTTCAGGACATTTTTGCTCAACAAGCAAAAGAAAGAGGGATAGGTTCTCTGCTTGTTTCCAAAGACCTAATCATCTCCCACTTACTTCTCTCTGTATTTGATATCGTTCAGATATACGCTTTGGAAGACTATCAGTCTCAGACAACAATCCTATCAAGAAAGCTGTAGATCCACTGGCCAGACCAGACTCATGAGAACTCCTTAATTCATCTGCAATTTGCTCTTCTAGCACTTCCTTTTTAACTGCATTCGAGTAAACTTTTGCTCGGCGTCGTGCATGAGCAGTACTAACTCGTCTTTTTCTGTTTTTAACAGCAGGGCTATCTTGAGCAGCTTGCATCACCACCAGCTTATTCACATATAACAAGTGAACTTGACCAACAATTAATGTAGGTGATTTGGTAATTTACTAATTTTACGAATAGACCTAAAATGAAAAGGATAGTCACAAATAAAGGCTTAAATTCCAAAACTTAATGTCTTGACATGCCCCTATGTTGCAGCATCTACATGAAATTTTAAAAAAACCTCTTTATGTGTTTCGCAACAGTTTTAGTAAAGTGAGACTCTTTGCACAATCTCATTGGTAAGAACCAAAAAAATAAGATGAGAATGATTAGATTACATTAGCATATACTTTTGAGGAATACTAAATTGCAGCATTGGAGGACTTCACCGTGTTTACACGTAGCCTCGTTCAAACACTCACTCACTCTTGTGTTAAACTGACTGCACATAAAAACACATAAAAAAGTCCACTACTGCTTAATAACAAAATTACTGAAATAAAATGCATGCTCCTGTACACTGCACTGCTTGTTGAGTTTGCTTTAGTTGTGTCAAAATTCTCCCAACCCCCCCCCAGTGTTTCAACTGTTTCGATCATGCCATGTAAACAAGGCTAGAAGTCGTCTATTTCTGCAATAACAGTGTAACGATTTTGATAAATCAGTAATGAATGACCTTGTTGAATACTTGATAAGATATTTTAAAATCACGTACTGCTCATACTATATCATCTAGCAGATGTTACAAAAGTAAGGTAATCTTTGATCTATCGAACAGCCAATATATTACGCGACAGTCTAACGTTACCGTACCCTTTTTTCCAATATTATTCCGTGTCCGACCAAAGCCATTTTCACTTAATTTTTCCAAACTGGCTTTTATCTTGAGATTATAGAGTACTTCAGCTATGCAATAAATGAATCAATCCTGTAACAACTATAACCTATACATATATTGTTGTACTATGTTGAAGGGAACATACCTCATCAAAGAGAACTGAAAAAGTTTAAGGTGATCTTATAGATCTCGAACGTTACTTCGCCTTCCCCTACGTTCTCCGAGACATCAGTCCTGCATATTTCAATCATATGTCTACAAACTCTATATTTTCCGCGAAGAAAAACGGAAAGACAGAAAACATAAAGTTCTTAGTCATACTTCGGAACACACATACTTCGGAATACTTGAAGTGCATGTATATTGACTGCATGGTAACTAAGAGCTCTCACTAATTAGTACCCAGCCCTCTATGCGTTGGCCCTGAAGGTCAGAGGAGTAGAAAAGCGAGTTAATAATGACAAAGCGCACAATTTGCCTTGTCCTCTCTCACAGTCTTCCTACAAGAAGTTACTACTGCCGCAATCATTTATGCAAGGGCCGAACTCCTTTTCAAAGACAACAGACAGTGACCGATTTAATCGCCACACTGAGATAAAAATGAAGAAGACGCCTGTGACATCGATAGAAGTCCATCGGAACGGAAACTGTTTTTCCTTTCTTCAAGATTATGAGGAAAATTCAACAACTTACCTTGTGGCTTGCACGATCCCCTTAAAATCGAAATTTTAATAAATTAAACATTACACCTCAAAGAAGTCGAAAGAAACGAGAAAAAGATCTCTTTGATCTTCAGGTAAAAATTTTTAATGGCCTACTTGATATCAAGGTCTAACTGTTTTCAAAATTTTTAGGAATGAGACTTGCATTTGGAGGATCCTAGAATGTTCAAAATTATTGAAACAAAGATGTGTTAAAATAATATATTTTTTCCTTTTCCTAAGAGCAGCTAAGGATCTTGGTTTGATGAGAACGCTGGCAAAATCTCAATTCCTTTCAGCTCAGAAACCATACCCGTAACGTCATATCCTGACATTCTATGAATGATTGGATTTTAAAATTACAACTACCTGCATCTTGAAACTAAACACGAAAACAAAGTGCTGCTTCTCGAGAAACAAGACATAGACAGGGCCGACATCGAGCCGGAACAAGAAAAACGTTTGTGTCAACGCGGTATTTTTCGCTTGTTTTTGTTGTTGTTTTTGTTTTCTCTTTTTGGCGTCAAACGTATGACCATTGCCTAACTTTCAGCGGCTGCAAAATGTGGAAAGTGCGTGGTGTTGCCGTCATGGTCGTTCGTTTCCCATCGTGGTGCTACATCAATCTTTTGAGATATTTACTTTTAACGAAGTTTCCAAGAAGTTTGCTGATGTTTCCGCTGCTAAATTTAGAGTTTGAAGAGAAGTTATAATTTGAAAGAACATCGTTGATCGGAGGTAAGATGCAACGGGGTTTGTATGCAGTTGTGAACATTTTCACTACCTAAACATTGTAATGACAAGTACGCATCCTTATCGGAGATTGAGGAACACCAAAAATGATAGTTTTGGATTTTCTCAAGCTTTAGATTTTATGACACAGACAAGGTGACCATCCAGCAGTTGATTAATGTTACATCTCTAGCTATTTGAGTGCGTTCTCGAGCGGAGAGAGTTGAATATTTCAAAGCCACAACATGTTTTCTTGGTCAGCTATTACGTAGCTACATGTAAGTCACGTGGTTGGGTCTCGGTCAATTTAAATGTAGACAAAAGCATCAAATGATAATGATTTTTATATATTTAAGAGGAAAGTCATGCGTATTAACTACAGTTTGGAGTCATTCACAATGAAACAACGAGTAGATTGAATGGCAAATTGTTTTGGCGAGAGCTACCTGGGCCACGGTCGTCGTCCTTTGACTTCGGTAGACATCATGAGCCTCGGCCTTGACAATGATTGCTACCATGCTGAGCATAATCCAGACCTTATCATGTATCAGAAGTACATATTAACTTACACAATAGAAAATGAAAACTTTGCCAAGAGAATAGGGGAAGAATAAACGTATGTTTGGAAATCCAAGAAATCGATAAACGATGATTAAGCATTCTGAAGATCGTTGCTGATCGTTTTAAGAGGCAGAGTGATGAGAAAATAAATCATTTAAACGGATCAATGTTTTGCCCAGTAACATTTGATATCGGCAAAGAGGCATTCACTCCGTTGCTGGACGTTCCTAGTCATGTCAACATTTCTCAGATTTATTTTTACTTCCGACAACCGAAGTTGTAGCTACCAGGGTAAAAATTCGTAAAATCAGCGGTTCTGAGGGGAAAGCCACTTATTGATAAGGAGTTTTCTCTGGTCTGCCAGATGCTCCCACATATTCTCAATCTTTGGGTGAGTTGCTCCTCTCTTGAGAACTGCACTAAAAGCCTTGCCTTCAACCCGCCATGTTTTTGTTTGACCAAGCGAATGTCTTTGGAACAAATCTGAAGAAGACGGTTTCTTCGTGACTGACGCACTCGTGGGTTTCAATCGTTTTTCAAAATTTCCTTTCACTTTGTCCGCCGAATGTATTTCTAATAACCAATTAGCCTCGGGTCTTAGAACTTCGTCACTTTCTTCAAAGCTTGTCGATGAACAGCGTGTCGCGCCAGGTTTCTGCAGTGGTAAGACAGCGACTGTGTTACTCCGTGACAGAATATGTTTCGGAACAATCCAAGATCCTCTTCGCTGAAAGACAGCTCCACGTGACGAAGTGCAACTTTCCCTTTGAATGTATTCCTCTTTTTCCCTCGAATTGCCTGGAAATATTTTGCCATTTTGGAAACTTTCCTTGGAGAGAGAAATGCTCAGGTATTTTTCATCCTCTTTGAAGCTTCTTACACGGTTTCTTTCGCTATCTTGAAACGTTCCTTGCTTAAAACGAGTCTTCTTTAGAGAAAGTAAAATTTCCTTCATTTGCGGGGACATTGGGAGTTTATCCATGAAGAAACGTTCGGATGTACAACAAATTCCTCAGTCGTTGGTGAAGGGTATTTTGCAGGTTATTAAATGTTTATTTAACTAAGACTAATCAAATCTTAATGAGATCTTTAAGTATCTTAAAGTCTGTTTGCATAACATCAAAAGTGAGTATAAAAGTTTTTTTTACTATAGATTAATTTGGACATCGCCGTTTTTATGGGAAAGGACTACCTCAGTTTCTTTGGGTCGCATAGATACCGCGTTTTCTCTCTTTCATCTTCGTCAAGAAGTGTTTCATTGAAAAGGCTTTCTTTATTATTTTATATTCAACAGGAAAATTAGCCTTTATGTGCGGCATTTCATTGAAAAATTGCTGACTGAAATTAGTTTACATAGCGAGTCTTAGCAGGTTTTTTTAGCCGAAGACTTTTATCCTGCATTTTCTATCACCTGTCTGCTTCAAGTTTTATAAACTTTTGTTTTCAACGAAAAGATAGACCAGCGAGGTTGGGAGAAAATCGATGCACCTGCGTACATATTACAACTAACGTGCTCTAGGACTTGGGTATTAAAAAGCGCGTACGCACGATAATTTTTCACCACTTAACGCCGCTTCCAAGGATGATGTGATCCTCATTACTGGCCAATTTGTCAGCCTATGTTATATAAACAAAGTTTACGCTCGTTAAGTAAAGAGACTTGATGATTTCATATGATTTTCATCATAATTTTTCTCAAATCCTTTATTTCATTTAGACAAAGTGCAATTTTCTCAGAAGAACACTTCAAAAACGTGAAGAAGCGGACACGATATTAAACACAGCTTGCAAATTGTTCTTATCGTTTTTAATTTTGAACATATCTTCGCAAGTTACTATGAAAAGCCACTCAATGTCGTAATAAAGAGTTTTCTGTCCAATGCCCCGTCGCATTGTGCATTCCTTTACTGAATCACATAAATACACGGAATGGGATAGCGATTTAACATTTGATCACGGGAGGGGGCTTCAACTGTCACTTTCCAGCACAATAAGTGGAAAGTTTTATAATTGAATTGTCTAGTGTAACCATATTTGGGCAAGCCGTGTAAATTTAGTCATGTAAACAATGCGTGGTGCCAACATTTTTTAACTTCGACACTAGAGAACTTAAACAATATTGGTAAATTTTCTTATATTGCTTCGATTTGCTTTGGGTTGTGTAAAGGAATCTTGTCTAATTCATTCATTTCAGGTCTTTTATTTCTTTATGTTATGCCATTATGGAAGGACAAAGATTATGCCTCTCTACATCTCACTCGGTGGATGACCTACAACACTTCAGGTGTCGGTAAATGGAGTAAATGATAAAGATTATGATGTATTCATGTAGCGCATTCTCCATATGAATATGCTCTAATGTGCTGTGCGCCACTTTGTGGGAGACGTCGTTTGCCAGACTGCATTGAACAGCATGCAATATTAGTAAGTTGAAGTAAAAATCATATAGGTGTCAATGAACATTCTTACACTTGCCAGTTATTCATCAAAAGGTTAAAAACTGCATAGTAATTGAAGCTTATTATAAGTCTTTTTCTATCGCGCTGGAAGACAAGTTTTCCTAAACTAAGTTCATCGTTGACGTCTCTGGCATCATAAGATAAATATGTGGTTCTATACCAAATTATGTTTCAGTTACCTACCCACCAACTGCACTGAAATAATTGAATATAGGAAGTAAAATAGCGATAATTTTGAATCTAATTTCTTTGATTTTCCAGCAATACAGAATGGGATTTAGAAAAGAATTGAAATATATTGCAATCGCGCTTAAATGAAGTGCAAAACGGTTTGATTCATTGATTCCAGAAATAAATATTGCGAGCAGGCAAGCAAAGTGTGGTGTGTAGCACAGGATAACTACGCCATAAATCCACAACATGTTATTTACAGTTTTCTTGTATTGAGCCATGTTTAGATCGATTGCGGGCTCGGGGTCTGTCTGTTGTCGAATTTGTGCAGTATGTTGACGAAAACCACAATAAATCCTTAGATAGCAAAGTGATGTAGTGAAACAACAACCGAACATTCCGATTGCCCCGAAAAACATATTGAACGATACACTCAAAAACCAACTTGCCGTCCAAATTGCTGCGAGGATCCACTCAAAAGCAAGAATGAAAACAACTCGTCTAAGTTTCATTACTTGTCTGTAGCTTAATCGAAGACGGAAGGCGAGATATCGGTCAATGGCAATTGTGGTTATAACCTCAAGCGAAACGGCACCAATAAAGGTTGATGTTCGCCCATATGTAATAGCTAAAGCGCAGTAATACTCGGGTATTTCGAAAATAACCGTCATGTAGTCAGCTGTAAACAATGGAAGAACGACCAATCCAACGAAAAGATCCGTCAGAGCTAAACTGCACAACAGGGCTTTTGACGGAGGATGTAAAGACTGGCACTTGCGAAGAACCAGTAGAATTACAATATTGCCGACTGTTGACAAAATGGAGAAGATGATGATGACAACACAGGCAAAAATGTAGACAGTTTTTGGGAAATTTTTAGCTGCAGGATAATAATAGTTGCTTGTGGGACTACAATATGTTTGAAAGGTCCCCTCCATTTAAAGGCAGAGATCGGTGTAAAGTATTTCCTTTCGCCAGACGATCGATCGAAAGCCTGATCAATATAGATCTAGGGCACCCGTGATAAGGTGAATTCCTTTTATAACGATAAATTTAGACTGGAAGGTAACAATCTGTGAATCTAATGAGCAGAAATTGAGGCCGGCCTTTCTTGCATGCGCTGTTTCAAATCTTTGATAGGCATACTTAGATGATACTTCTGTGAGATTTCTGCACTTGATTCCTACTGCGAGTGATTGTTAACGAAAACATCTGTCGCGTAGTAAAGAGTTGTCAGTTGTTGACGATAAAGAATACAAATATTGTGAATTCATAACCTTTTAGTTCCGTCAAGTTCACAGGTTTCTTTGTTCTGTTAGTAAAGCGGGATGTCGTGTTGCAGACGTACTTTTTTTGTACGCGTATGAATATGAAGAGTGAAAAAGGTTGTTATATTTTCTACTCTTAATTCCTGGGGAGTATTGCCAACATATGGCTATACACAATAGGCTTTTTTGAATATACAGGCGGAAGAATATTAAAATATGTCAATTGAAGTTTAATAACACAACTACAAAGACGTAGATGCTTAGGGATAAAAGCTTTATCAAAATTATATTTGAGTAAAGCTTTGATTTAAATTTTAAAAAATCAAGCAAATCAGTACGCATTTTAATTGGTTTTGGTGTTTTAAGATTTCTTTCACGACTACTGCAGAATATCATTAAGTTTCTCACTGGGAGATATGTCCTTATACAGAATTGATTAGATACATCAGAGTAGTTTAGCCGTATAGTACTGCTGATATTGTTGAACAGCTATCACACTGGGTAACTTGATTATGAAGAGAAATGCTAACATTCTGCTGATGCGAGAAAGAAGCCAGACACATCTTGATCACCTTACGAAACTAATATTATCAATATCAACCTAGGGGCTTCCACAGCCAGAGATATTTCTAATTACCTCTTTGCTAGCTCCAAAATTCAGTTTTTTCATTTCAGATTTAAATGGTTCTGCTGCTTCAATATTTGACTTGAACGACTGAAATTGCGAACCGCTTGCAGTGCCTGTCGCAGGACAGCAATAAATGATTGACATTGCCTATCATTAGATGAAATACTGTCCATTGAAAAGATGTCTCTTATTGTGTAGCAAACTCCTGCTTTATTCCTTTTTCAATGGAACTGATTTACGTATTTTATGAATGCAGGCGAAAAAAATTGAAATGGTGGTTGTATTATCTCATTTTAAGATCAGTGCGTCTACCTTTTTTTTGTTATGATGAAACCAATTTCATCCTGTCAACACTTAAAAGGTCCTTTTTTTTCACCGCTATAGTGAGGTGAAAGCATCCTTTAAAAGCAATGAAAACCCTGATACCGAATCTTGTGTAGTCTGACATTGACAAAATTATCAAAAATTCAATTTATTTATCAGAGAAAAGTCGAGAGGGGGTGAAGGTGGGTAAGATTTTCGAAGAATTTAACTAATTGCATTTGACAGGTGATCAAAAAGAAACTGCCAGTCGATTTTTATGGTAATCCAAAACTACATCAATTTGTTATTCAGCTTTCAACTTGATTTTGACGCTGTTTAAGTCAAAGAAAACGAACGGAATCACCTGTCAAATTTTCCGGCGTGTTCCCTTGTTTGAAAGACGTTATTAAATTTTTAGCACGAAGCTGAAGTAAACAACGAAATTTTTTTACTTGACAAGCACACAAAAGAAAACCTTTTTGGAGTAAATGCCATTTAATTGTTGAAATCTTCATGAACAAACCGGTGATGAAATATGACACTGTTTTAGTCTCTGCCACCCTGCTGCATATCATTTGATCGAAGATTGCATGCGACCTTTAAAAGAGCAATAACTTTAACTTTTAGTTCTTTGATCTTCCAGCAATAAAGAATCGGATTTAAAACAGAATTGATATAGACTGTTGTGGCCACGAACTGCCATGCAAAACGAGTAGAATCATTACGTCCGGTGACAACTACTGCAAGGGATGATAACAAAGATGGCATGTAGCACAAAAGAAAGAGCCAAAAGATCCACAATGAATTGCTCAAAGTTTTTTTGTATTTAACCACATTGAAGTCAGTCCCTGGTCCATTGGAGTTTAATTTGTCGGATGATGAATTTGCGCAACGTGAAACCTGATGCCGTGATTGATACTAAAAATAGCAAAAAGATATGATGAGACAGATTATATGCATGGCAATTGTACCAGACAATAAATTGATGGATCCATTTAGAAACCAGGAACCTGCATAGATTGCGGCGATGATCCACTCTAAAACTAAAATAAAAACAACCCGTCCAAATTTTACGACTTGTCTGTATCTCAGCCGGAGACGCAGAGCGAGATATCGATCAATGGCGACGGTGGCTATGTTCTCGAGCGAAACAGCACCAATGAAGGTCGATATCCTGGCATATGTGATAGCCACAGTACAGTAATATCTGGGTTTTTCTAAAATGATCATCGTATAGTATACTACGAAGAGCAGAACAACTACCACTCCAACAAAGAGCTCCGTCAAAGCTAAACTACATATCAGAACTTTTGATGGAGAATGGCAAATGGCATTTGCGAAGAGCCAAAAGAATTAAAAAGTTTCCAACTATTAATGCAAGTAAAGTGATCGTGCTAAGAACACAAGCAACGATGTACACAGCTTTTGGAAATCGCAGCGCAGCTGGGTAGTAGTGAGGGCTCGTATAGCTGCAGAATGGTCCAAATGACCTTTCCATCAATAAATCTTGCCGCCAATCAAGTGGAAATGAAGACAAAGATCCTTTACCGGTTTGTTAAAGGAGTCTAAGCCATTTGGTATATCTAAAGTCCTGAACAGTAAACATGTGGACCTCTTGTCAGAATCCCACAAATGATATTGACTTGATTTATTGTAGTTAGAATTAAATGGTTTGTCAAGTGCTTTCCTTGCAAACTTCTGACTTTATCAAGTCTTTATTGACGCTTTCATGCAGAAATGACAAGTAAATGTCAAATGATTGTCTTTTAATTGCACGGCAGTCTACAGCAAAAAGATCTGCCTCCAAAGCCAATATGGAGAGAACTGAGTAGCTCAACAGCTTTGGTTGGAGTGTTTCCGTTTTGGTTGGAGTGTTCTGTCTCTGTTGTCATAGCTTCAACGCTAGATCAGTAATGTTTTAGAGATAAAAAAATTTTATTGTGTCTGCAGACGGCGAAAACACTTCAGCGACGTAACTTGTGTCT